>NC_081180.1:19327307-19627307 GCF_029867415.1 Vicia villosa | reverse complement strand
TGGATGTAGTATACCTATGATACTTAGATGACTACTTGGATGACTTCGAGTAGATCCACGAGTGCAACCAGGGGCTGCTTATTTGGTCTATTTGTACTCTAAATTATCTGTATGTGGAAGACCAAGCAAGTGACAACACACTATTGATAGTAATGTTTTTGCATCTCTTAGTGTTTGTGTATAATTTTCATAACACTTTTACAATGCCATTACTAATGATTCATATATTCCAACAATTTCCAGGCTTGGATCCTCCATCACTTCCCACATATATCCGGTTGGTAAAGTGTATCAAAATATACTAAGGATATGTCATGTGCTTCTGCATTTGCCCCACTCAGATGGAACCAAACAACATAGTCGTTTAAAGTGTATCTTGACTGCTTGGTTGAAGAGGATATACACGTCCATACGTACATCAATCATTGTGAGACGCATCCCTTTGACGACATAGTCTGATACTTTAGATGGTTGGTTTGCGGTTTACGTTTCATGTATCCTTATTTTCCCGAGTGAGTCATGTAGTAGTTCGTCTACGTGCAATATATTTTCAAAGACCTTTTATTTGTCTGCTCCTCCCGCTATGACAAGTAGAGATATGAATGCTATGTTTGATGATTGTCTTAATCATCTGGTACTAGAGGAGGCACAGTGTACCATAGCTCTTAGTGACTAGAGCCATGTATATGGATACATCTGGTGGTTCTTCAGGGTGTCACATCCTTATATGATATAAGATGTCTCAAGTGATCCATTGAGGTAGCTCATCAGGAGATACTAGAGTAGAACAGGCTAAGGCAGATCATGTTGTTGATGTGTTGCCTAGATGTCATCGTTTCATGGAGATTGGGCATGCAGGTATTGACATAAGACTTTTTCCGGATGGCCATGATGACAGAGACGTTGGATTTTCATATCTCTCAGATTCTATTATGCTTGCTCATACACAGAGTTGTATTAATTGGGATTTAGTATTTTATTATAATAAAATATAATCATGTCATGATGATTCTTAGTCAAAATTTTGTCTTAAAAATCTGTGACTAAAATGGTTGAAAACTGCTCCGAAAGCTCAAGATCGATGGTTATATCGAGTATGATAATGTCTAAAAGCATTTTGATAACAAATGATGAGAAAATGAATTATTTTATTGATCAAAGAAATTGATTAGAAGATTCAGAACCATACTCCTAAGACAATAGTTGTAGGATAAATAATTTTCAACCTTCAAACTTGGTATTCATCACCTTTATAAGTTACGAGGCAATCGATATAGTCTTTATCAACATCTGAGTGGTATTCATAGTCCTATGCAAGATCCTTCTTCTTTTTTGGGTTTCTCATTGTTACCTCTAAAGTTTTCCCTATATCAGAGGCCCCTGTAGATGTTCTTGCACCTTCACCCTCTATGGTTCTCTAAGCTTTTGCAACTTCAACATATCTAATCTTTTATTACTTCTCTTACTTCTTCATGATTTTGCTAACATCCTTAGAAATATCTCTCCTTAAGTTCTTATCTTGCTTTGTCTTTACCATAATGCTTGAAAAGAGGAGTTTGGAGGAAGAGAGATGTGATCTTGTTCATAATGCAAATCACCTTTTTATAGAAAGTTGGGAATAACACCTGGTTAATTTCTATATTTGTACACCAATAAAAGTAGGAGAGAGAAGTTGGTATTGGTCTTCATGTACATCTTCCCAGTTCTTATTTCTTCTTATTTATGCTCAAGTGTTAGAACCGAAGTTTGGCCATCTTGAAAATTGAAAGATGCTTTTATCAATCATACTAGCCAAACCTTTATTTTAATTTTCATGGACTATGGGAGCATAGGGTTGATTTTAACTCATTTTTATTCAGAATTACTTTATCCCAAATATGTTTTTTCTTCAGTATCTTTCCTTTCTTATGTATTTATCTTCTTGTTAATGACAAAATGGGGAGAAAAAGGATAAGTATTTAAGCATCTGAATCTAATTGATTAATATTATTTATTGTGCTTCATTGATAGATTTAGTTTACCTGGCTAGGACTTAGGGAGAGCTTACAAACCTAACCGTTAAGGACTATCTGATTAAGGGGGAGCTTACAAACCTCCTCCTTAGGATTATAAGACTTAGGGAGAGCTTACAAACCTTTAACCCTGAAGTCAGAGTGTTAATCAAATCAACAACCATTGTTCTTAAATACTTGTGTTTGTCATTATCAAAAAGGGTAAGACTGTTAAAACATAACTGGTTTATACCATGTCCCTCGGGTTTTGATGATAACAAAGTATTTAAAGAATAATTGGGTAGACTAATATGTGTTCATGTGTGAGGGTTCAAAGATTAATATGTTGATTGAAAGTCAGTTTTGAAAGTACACTAAACATTTAAAAAGAAGCTCTTAAGAGGCAGATTTTGAAGATCATACTTTGAAGAATCAACTTTTGATCAAGTCGTCTTCTAATGGTCAGAACCTAAAGTCTGCAGACTTTGATCAAATCAACCTCTAAAGAGTCAGAGTCTGGAGGATTAGAAGCCAGGGCTCAGACTCTGAAGGACCGTAACATGAACTCAATTAAAACTCAAGAACTGAGGAATTCCTGATAGGTCACTATCAGACTCTGAGGTCAATTTGTCTTGTTCTGGTCACGTGAAAACTTAGCAGAAAGTTGCAGAAGCCTGAAGATTTAAAAATGATAATTCCTTTTGTAGAAAAGGAGTTTCAAATGGTATTGCAACAACATCAGCCATATCAATAAGCTTTGCAACAGGTTTGTTGATGCCTCTCTCAAAGACTCTCTTATGCCTGAAGTTCTCTCCAACGACTATTTCATGGAACTCTATAAAAGGAGCTGAAGATTTAGAGAAACATATAGCACTGCGCCTTGACAAGAAAATAGAAGTTATTATGTCAAAACAAAAAGCATAAGCTAACTTATAACTTCTTACCAATTGTACATTATTAGAAGTTCTCAAGTCTTAAGTTTTATGTGTTGTATCATGTTTACACCTCTTATTGTATATAAAGTGTAGTTAACACTCTATCACTATGTCATACCCCAAAATTCGCCCATCACATTTTTATACTCAAGCTCATCCAAGTATCAACAGCTCAAGATCTAAGTGGATGCACACTCTCCTAAACAAACAACCCACAACTAGGGTTTTTGCTTCTCTTCAAGAAAAATCAAGTTCTGAAAATTCAAGCGGACCTCATAACCTCTCATATACCTTAAAGTATCCTCATGCCAACTTTCAAGCTCTGATTCACAAGATTGCTTAAACAACAGTTCAAATAGTCAACAGTCGACTAGTTTGACCTAAAAGTTAACTGTGGTCAAAGTACAGTCAAAAATCCTGATTTTTTGTCAAAATCCTTATTTTGAAGTATCATTCACCATTTGATCAAGGATTGATCATGGTTCATCAAGAAAACATCAGAAATCAACAAATTCAAAAGTTTCTAAATTAGGGTTTTCATAGGAGAAAGTCAACTGAACTTTGACCAGTCCTAACTTCCACATGGAACATCAGAAATTTTCCATCCAAAGCTCAATTTGAAGGAAATTGAATTATCTACAATTTTGTATCTCACAAGCCAAGTCCAAAAATGCTTCATTTGAGAGATATGGATTAAAAGATTATAGGTCCTTTTTGAAAGTCAACCAAAAGCAGTTTTTTGTCAAAGCCAATATCATCAAGATAAATTCTTCAAATGAAAAAAAGCTTCCAAAGTGGATTGTAGAGGACCTCTTGAGGTTTCCAAAAAGTCTTAGAACTCCCCCATATCTTAAAAATTGAGGGAGATATGCCTTGTTAAAGTTGGATAATTTTGAGAGAAAAATGTGAAATAAAAAGGCTCCAAAATGATTTTTTTTCCCAAAGAAACCCAATATTTCTTGGCCCAATCTTCATTCTTATGATATCCAAGGTCCAAAATCCAATAGCCACGAAATTATTTGATTTAATTGATTTTATTTGAATTTTTATTCATTTAAAAGTCAATAAAATTAACAAAAATCAAAGATTTATGAAGGAGGTTGTTTTGAATCTAATTCTAATCAATATCAATCATCAAAATATCATATATTAGAGGCAATTTCGTGACATACAAGATTGATAAGAGATTGAAGTGAAATTGACCAATTTTGGAAATAATTACAAATCAAATTCCTTCCAATTTGCAATCCAAGATTGAGGAAGATTTTTTCCAAAATTACCCTAAATCAGTCTCCTATAAGACCAGGGGGATTCCAGATGCAAGGGGAGGATTTTTTCTGGCCATAAGAACCCTAATTGAGTTCTTGAAAATTCAAAGAAAAGTCAAATTCAGATTCGATTTTGCAAGATAATTCAAGAGGTTTTGGTGATTCATAAACATTCCTGGAGTGTCCCTAGAGCTTTTCCATTCATTCCCAGATCTTGAGGTGCCCGGAACACGCTCATATTCCTCACGGTTTGCGTTGAAATATTTTGAGATTGAATTCATACATACATGCATTATTAATTGAATTGGATTGTGTTTTTATGTTCATAATCTTGTTTCGAAGCTTTCTGGATGGTCGAATTACGTTCCAGGTGCAGGGGGCGAGTTTTCACCATTGTTAGGTTTTTCAAGGTGCAAATTGCGGGTTCTTAATGCAGGAGGAATTTGGCCAAACGAGTGGCACCATTGGATCCAGGAGGAAAAACCGAGTCGAGTGGCTACCTTCTTGTTGATTTATTGTTGTTATTTTGATGATGATGAAATTGCAGGCCGTAGCTAAGCCATGGATGATTCGTAGCAAAATCTATTGGTCTGAAGGAAGAAGAAGGAGGAGGGCGCGCTTTTCTGGTTTGAATTTATATTTGACAGGTTTGAATCTATTCGTAGCAAATTGCTTAAATTTATTGTTGAATCTATTCGTAGCAAATTTTCTGGTTTGAATCTATTCGTAGCAAATTGCTTAAATTTATTGTTAAATTTATTGTTGACAGGTTTGACTTATTTTCTGGTTTGAATCTATTCGTAGCAAATTTATTGTTGTTATTAGCGCGTGTGTTAAACAGAATGGCAAAGCAGTTCAGTTGGCAAGAGGCGTTCGCTTGTGAGGGAAGATGCCTGGGTTCGAATCCCCCAGGACGTAACCATTTTTTTAAAACGCTATGCCATCAGATCCAGCGCGTGCATGCCCTACGCTCTCATCATGCGTCTCCATCTTTCCACCGTCAGATCACAAACAGGGCATGATCCGAAGGCCACGATGGCAGGGATCACCATAGACACCCAGACCTGCGCAACATCGGATTAAATTCGCTAAGTGCCAATTTTTTTTCTTTTTAATTGTATAGTCTAGTTTTGTTTATTTATTTTATTTTATATATTGTTTTATTTAATATATTTCCTTTTAAATATTTTTTTTCTAATTAAAACTTTCTTTAAATTTTCCTTTTTTTATAAAATCATTTTTTTCAATTTTTTTCTTAATCAATTAATTTATTTATTTAATTTAGTTAATTTTATTTGGTTTAAATGATTAAATGTTTAAATTAATTTAATTGCTTAATTGTTTAATTAATTATTAATATTTTATTAATTGATTAAAACACATATTAGGGTTAGGCTATTTAGTCGAAATTTTATTTCGGCCGATTTAATTAATTTGATTTTTATTTATTCTATTAACCATAGTTAACTTGTGCCCTAATCAGGGTTACGAGGATCATTCCTACACTGAATTTTTTTCCCTTTTTTCCCCTTGTGCAGTTTTCAGGGTTATCATCAGGGTTCGTCCGACTACGCGCCATATCAGATCAAAAAAGC
Organism: Vicia villosa; assembly: GCF_029867415.1. Lineage (NCBI taxonomy): Eukaryota > Viridiplantae > Streptophyta > Magnoliopsida > Fabales > Fabaceae > Vicia > Vicia villosa. The sequence goes on along the minus strand of NC_081180.1, from coordinate 19,621,518 downwards.
TAAGTCCCCGATTTAATTATTATTTTAAATATTATTTATTTTCTGCCTTATAAAATAAATTAGGGTTTACTTTCAAATGTCAATGAACTCCTCCTGCACTCACCCTTTGTTGTTTATTTTTCCTTTTCCAATTTTCAGGGTTAACCAACCGGTCAAAGCTCGAATGTTCGGTAACCCTAAAACTCACTATATTTTAATTTCCTTTTTATTATTATTACTTATGTCAAAACTGTCTGCCTTGTGGGGTTTTCTTATCTTTATTACTTTTTCTCCCCCTTTCCCATAGTTTATTATGTAGCTGCTCCTGGTTGTATTGTGTGGCCTTGAAGGCACTTAACACTGTTTATATTATTCAACTGTGTGGTTAGTAATCTAGGGAGTGTAACCTCGAACTGAACATAGAATCACTAATTTTACAAGATAAATGTAATCGAAGTTAACCACGTGATTGTGCACCCACACACCTTTTTTGGTAACCTCTCTCGTTGCCTGTTGCCTGTTGCATGTTGCCTTGTATTTTTCAATGCAGAATAGCCAAGTCCCTCGAATACAAGGACGCCTCAACAATGTTGCCCTCAGTTCATTCAGATCATAAGTCCCAATGATGCTGCCTTCGATTCGCTAATATGATCTCGTCCCTCGAAGTTGCCTACGAAATGCTGAGGTGTCCTCTTGTTGCCTAATAATGATGGCTATTCGGATCCTTCCCTTAGACTACCTGCCCCTCTATGGCAGGGACAGTCTTATGGCGAACGATAATTGCGACGACCCTTCAACCTCCAAATAAAAGGACTTCCTACCCTCTTATGGTATGGATAGCCCTGAGAGGCTAAAAGAACACTTTTTACAAATATCAAGGTAATTTGCCCTTAATTGCATGCTCTGGTTTAAATTCCTTTTTCTACCCTTTTCTTAAAAAAACTTCAATAAGGCTACGCTTATTTACGAGCTAAAGTCCTTATTTTCTTCTTCTACATTTCTAAACTTTTGGTTTCAAAACTAAAGAGCAAAGCAATTAAGAGCCCATGGAAAACCATGGATGCAAAGGGTGCCTTACACCTTCCCTTTGTATAAATTATCCCCCGAACTCAAAATTTCTTTTAAAGGTTTTTTTTCTGTTCTTTTAGCCTTTCATTAATTTGGATAAAATAAAAGTCGATGGCGACTCTTGCTTACCGTACATTTCAAATAAAGTCAGTTCACCGTATTACACACTATCATTTATCTGCTTGTATGCTTGAGCATTTGGAAGTTTTTTGCGTGTGTGCTGGAGTAATCAGAAGTCCCTTACTTATGTGTTTAGGCATTAGAAGTCTCTTGCTTGTGTGCTTGAGTATTGAAGTCCCTTAATGGTGTGTATGGGCATTGGAAGTCTCCCGCTTCTATGCTTGAGCAACTTGCAATCAGATTTGGTTATATTGGAAATCTCTTGGAAGTGCAAAAGGACTGGACTACTCCTGATTTGTAGGATGAGCCAAGATGATTGCTTGTGTGTTGTCTTGCTTTCTTATTTATCGATGATTAATACTATCCGCTGCAATCACTATCAAACTCTAACTCAGATTCTATCCTTATGACCAGAATCTGATAAGAGATTTAAAGAGAAAAAGAAGTAAATGTCAGCACAGTTCAACCCCTATTCTTTTGTTTTTTTCACTTTCAACTTCCTTTCTTTTATAACTTTGAAGCTTCAAGTCTTGACATCATTAACTTTGATTTTTATCATCACATAATAACCCTAAGTCTTATTGACGAGGCTTGGGATACTTCATGGTTATTACCATCTTTTAAGTGTTTGATAGGTTAAACCACATGTGATCCTTCAAGTATATGTCTTCACTTAAAGGCCGTTTGACCATAATGTTGACTTTAAACAAATGTCTTAAGCTTTAAGAGCATATTGATTCTAGAGGATAACTTGATTAACTATCTCGTGCATCTTTGACCGCTTGAGCTATTTTCACTAGATACTTGACTTTACTAGATATCATTTGGTATTATGTGTTGTCATAACCAGAACTAAACATCTACTTAGTTGACTTGTAATTTTACTATCTATAGACTTAACTATCATCTTGGTAATACCTACAAGCACATAAATCCACAAGTCTCTCGCAACTCTTAATTGAAGAACCATTATGTACTACTGAGGGATCATCTTCATATGGTCATGTATATCCAACTCATGGTGAAGCACTTGCTGCTTCAGTTCACGCTGATGTACATGCTCATGATCTAAATTATGCAATCGGACTTGATGTTTCAGCACCTGCTAATATTTTGGGAGAACTTGAAGACACTTCATTACTTATTCTATATGTACACCATGATGCAACTCTCATGTGGGAAGGAGATGTATCATCAATGTTTTATTACTCTTTTAAATATTTACTTTATACTAATTTAACTGTATGACATTGTTGTATTTATTTTTGTAGTATCCTGACATGTTGAAATGTATAAACCATTGTAGGAAGATATCAAGATCACACAGCCTAATGAACCATAGTTCCATAAAAGGTTGGAGCTATTTGGGATGAAGGACTTTAGTAAAGACTGTATATGGTTATACTAACCATGATTCATTGTCTACATTTATTGAGAGGTGGCATGCAGAGACATCGTCATTTGACCTTCCGATCATTGAGATGACTATCACACTTGATATTGTATCATGCTTCATATATCTTTAGATCAAAAGAAGATTGTTAGATCACTCTATAATCATTAGACTTGAGGCTCTCAATCTGATGGTTACACAATTAGAGGCAGATTCGGGTAAAGCCCGAGAGGAGATAGAAGACAAAATGGGATGTCATGCTAGATTATCATTCTTATCAGAAAACTATATTTAACACTTAAATATGGTTGTGGATGTTGCATGTGATGAGACACAAGTTTCATATCATAAAGTATATGCATTGAAGACATACTTATTGATCTTTGTTGACACTAGCATTTTTATGGACAAAGGTGTGACATATGTCTATGTTGTCTATATTAAATACTTCACGGACTAGAAAAGGATTCAAAAGTACAACTGTGTGGTATCTTGTTTATTTTATCTTCACTCCAAGTTAATTGAATGTATTTCATGGAAGACAAGACAAATGATATGAAGTAACTGTCTTTTCCAGGTAATTTATTTACACTCTTACTGATATTAAATTTCACAATATTTATGTTACACACTTACTGATACTTCATCTGAACCATTTTCAAGCTCAAACATTTTCCATTTATTATCGGCTGAAAGTGTGTTCACAAATACCTATAGGATTTTCTACGTGTATGCTATATTATCCTATTATGGAGTAATTCAACAACTGATTTGTACATGCTTGTTTTTCATTGTATCCTTATGAATGGTTGATGTATAGTTTCTGGATGAGTTTATGAAAATTTTATCTTAGTTATGTCTGACTTACGTGTATGGTTTATTATGAGAATAATGAATGCACTGTTAAGAGATATGAAAATTTATTTCTAAGCACTACCAATGGGCTCATAATATTGTCCACGGGTGTGTTCGAATTTTGAAATCTTGATCCACCCCATTGTTCTGAAATATAAACCTAGGCAATGCTTGAAATTATATCCAGGGGTGTGACCAGATTTTAAAATCTAAAGTCACATGTATGCTTAACGCACACAAGCAAAACATATATGCAGGGCCGACCCAACACTCTATGAGGCTTAAAGCAAACTTTGAATTGAGGCCTTTTATATTTTAATAAAAAATTATATTAAATTATTATAATATTTATTAAAAATTTACTTTTCGAGCTTTTTGAGATGCAAAATTATTTATTAAACTATTATAGTCAATTTTTTTTTAATATTTATTTTTAAATCCTTAATATAGCCAATCCATTTAATCTTTGTTGAGACATTGTTGATCTTAGATAAGATTTTATTAATTTTAATTTTGAAAGACTTCTTTCTGCTGAAGCAACAGTTACAGGAATCGTTAACATTATTCTATAAGCAACAAATGCATTTGGGAGTGAGTTTAGTCTTGTTATATAATTAATTGTATATCAATTGGTGTATCATTTTCGACATGTATGATTTCTCTTAATATTTTCAATTCTAAAAATAAGTTTAATCCATCAATATCAGAGTTGTCGTTATGTTTTAACGAACATTCGAGGTTAAGACAATATTCTTTTAACTTTTCAATTTTAATGACCTTAATATTTCTATACTAAATAGAAAACCAAAAATATCTTGATATATTTTAAATTGTTCAAATCTACTTCGGAATGATGTAATTGCATGATCTAATATATACAAAAAATAGTCAGATTTAAATGATTCTTCAGGAGTTTTTAAAACTTCATAGTCAATAATCTCATCAAATTGTCTCTTTCTACGAATAATATGTTTTTCACGAAATTTAGGTTCTATATCTATTTTGATTGCAATTTCTTTAGCCGAAATTATGGAATTTTCAAAATCATTTTCCCTATATTTTTCGAAAAAAAGAAATAAGTCCTTTCAATTGCTCCATAGCAACATCGATGCTCATATCCTTTGATTAAAAGTGTTTACTAACTGAGTTTACAGCGAACAATATTTCATACCAGATAGTCATGCCTAGCAAAAATTCAAAATTTTCAAGCTCATAAGTTGCCAAACATTCAGCTTCACTTTTTATTTTAGTTTCATCATTCCCTTCACCTAATTTCAATAAAGCATCTCTTATTTGTGAAGTTTGGAATTTTATAGCTTTTACACTTTCAATATGACTTTTCCAACGTGTTTGTGACAATGATTTCAAAGTAAGACTAGGTATATGGTCTAATAGAATTTTCCATCTTTTAGTAGAAGAAGAAAATATTGTATAAATACGCTGCACCACTCCAAAAAATGACGTAGTTTTGGAATAACAATTTGCCATATCACAAAGTACCAAGTTTAGACTATGACAACCACATGGTGTATAAAATGATCTAGGATTAACATATAAAAATCTTATATTTAGTTCATTCATAATAGCATCAAAAAGACCTTTTCCAATTGTACCATCTACTATTAAAAATTCTAAAAAATACTCAACTACTTATATTGGGGTTGAAGAAAAATCTACGCATCGTACTTTGAGATGACTTATATCAGGAGTGCAATCAAGTATGGAAAATAATTCATTTTGTATTCTATGTCCAAGATAATGATTATGAATTTCATCATTTTTTATTCGACGAATATGCTCTTGCATTAGAGGACCAAATTCTGCAATCATTTCAATTAGACATAAAAAATTTCCATAAAATAATTGGAGATGCGGGGGATCGAACCCCGTGCCTCTCGCATGCAAAGCGAGCGCTCTACCATTTGAGCTACATCCCTATGTTGACATTAATTGATGTTTTATTTATAATATAATTTTCTAAATAAATAAGATGATATTTTACACGATCATTCCTTTTATTTCATTCGAAAAATAAACATCATATTTGAATTATTAATTCAGTTTGTAGGGTCCTCTGATATAATTATCACTAGTATATTCTTAACCAATTTTTCACATTTCTCTCCGCCAACATAACAAGCCTTAAAATTACATTTTCACATATTGAAACTCGAATGAGTTATTTCTTTTCTCTTTCACTTCTAGAACTCTTACAAACACATACAATTGATGTTGCTTTTTTAAACTCTACCCTTCATACTAGTAATCTCCAATTGGGAGTATATTGACGACTACTCAAAGGATTTTCCATGTGTGTGCTCTATTATCCTACTCAAGAGTAATTTGACGACTGAGCTATACATGCTTTCTTTTGACCGCATCTTGATAGATATTATCTCTTTCATACTGTGAGATGAGCACGTCGTTAGATACGACTTTAGAGGTGATATCATGGTACCCTCGATGGTTGACTTATGGGTCTTGACTTATGTACCCACATCTATTTGAATGAGTATTGCAACATTGCGGGTATTTATAGGTTATACCCAAGGTCCCCACAATTGTTGTTCCTGCTACTGTCCTTTGGAGAGATGTCAATACGATATTTGCAAGATACGATAAGACAATATTGGATTTCTTGGCAAAAACAACCTACTCATTAACTACCATCACCCCGTCAACCAATACCCCAACCAATACCCGCACTTTAAAAAAACAAATTGATTAAGAGAAATAAGCTCATCAATTATTTTGTTTAACTTGACCGTGATAACTTTTACCTCAAATTTGTAAAGGAATCTAACCAGAAAGATAGGACGGAAGTCCTCCAACTGAAAAAAAGATTTGACTTAAAGAATCAAGATAACAAAATATGAGAGAAAACTGCGAGAAAAAATGATATTTAATCTTTCATAATTACACTCTATCAAATTAGTCAATTGAATTATTTATTAGTTTTTAGGTTTACTATAATAAATAAGTGAAATACCCACTTTATTCCTTTAACTGTACTCTTAGGTTCAAATTGCTCTTTTAATTTTTTTTCCGTGTCACCTTGGTCTTTTAATTTCTGAAACGTTTCACTTTAGTCCTTTTAATCTAATTAAAGACAGATTTCAAAGTTTTTCTGTCGCTAATTAGACAAAAAATGAAACATTTTGAAAGTTAAGGGATCAAGGTGATACGAAACAAATTAAGGGAACAATCTAAATTCAAGGGTATAGTTAAGGTACCAAAATATATATTTTGCCTAATAATTAATTACTAATTTATAACCAATTTAAGTTTTCGAAGGCTTAATCGATTTTAGGTTAGTTATAGGATATAAAAAGTTGTTTTTTCTATCTTATAAGATGTGTTTGTTTCTAATTATGAAATAAGTTTTCTTTTGCAATTATATTTTCAAAATATTATTTTCAAGAATAATATTCCTATTCATGTGTTTGACTACAAACTAATTTTTTTGGAAATGCTTATAAAATTTATTTAATTTTAAAATTATAAATATTAAAATAAAAATAAATGTGAGTAAAAGCGTGAAATTAAAGTTAGTTAAAATTTATTCTTGTAAAAATGTTAGATTCCCATCATTTAAGTATGGCGATAAGATTTGTGATAAAAAAAGTATGGCGATAAGATTAAAAAAAATTATAGAGAAAAAACATTTTAATGTAATTTCTTGAAACAAACATAACAAAAATAATAATAATAGTAGTATTTTTTATATTGAAGAATTATTTTTCATGTTAGTTGTATTTTCTTTATTGAAGGTGCACATAATATTTACTAATAAGGCACGTTTGGTATGCAAGATATGATAAAGACATAATATGATATAAAATAAGATAAGGGTATGATGTGATATAGATAAGAAAAGACTTATCATATCATGTATTTGGTTCACACAAGATACCAAATATAATAACATTATATATAACAAATTTATCCTTGTAAAATAATTATATATTTTTCAAATTATTCTGTAAAATATTTTAAAATTTTAAAATTGGTAATTTTTTTTAATACTTTAAAAAAATTCATTGACATTATTGAGAAAGATTTTCTTGAAAAAATCATGAATTCTATTATATATGTTAGATAAGTAAAATAAAAGTACGTATATTATATATAATATGTAAATAACAAAATTATCCTTGCAAGAAAATATATTTAATTTGATAAAAATTAAAATTAGTATTTATATTTTTAAAGTTTTAATAATTATTTTATTTTTAAATATTCCAATTTATTAAATTTTAATTTTTTATATTATATAAAGTTAAAAAATTACCTTATGGCAGTTATACATATATTTTTAAAAAATTAATATTAATATTTTTTAATTTTATATAAAATTAATCTTTATTTTTGTTTTTTCATATTTAACTTTTTTATTATAAATTATATTTTATAAAGGTAAATTAGTAAATAATTTTTTTATCATATCCTGCCGAATTTTAACTCAGGTCATATTCAGTATAACAATTTGAATTAATGAAACAGGGTAGGATAAGTTTCATGATTAACTTATATTCTGTTGTGTCATCAAACACTAGATTAAAATAGAATATGATAAATATATCATATATTGTCTCTTACGCATTAAAAAAAAAAAAAGGCTTCCACCACTATTATTAGTACATCCAAAATTGTTTAAAAAGAGTAAGTAATTGTGTACTTATGCATAATATTTATTAGACTAGTACACTTATTTGACATATTATTTACTTGATGGTGGTTGGATGACTGAGAACCGTAGAGGGGCCTCACACCATCACCACTATTAATAAGAATAAGCACTTAAATAAAAATTTACTGTATGTTAAATGAGAGTATAATTTTAGTGGAGTCTCTGTGAAACATTCTCCCAAGTAATTATGCTTCAATATCATCATTGAAATTACACTTTTTTGTTTGATAAAGAAACTTCTTCTTTTTGTTTAAGTTAAGAAAGTCAACAACGAATTAGCTTCAATATTCTATTTATTATTATAGTAATTTGAAATAATTAAAAACCGTTGGCACCTTTTGCCTCTTAAACATTTGGAATTTCTCCACAACAAAAATACTACAAAAAAAAGTAAGACGTTTGAAATTTAAAATCAGTTTGGGAGTGACGTTAATGGTATTAATAAATAGTTGAGGGACCCAACTGCAATTTATGAAAGTAGAATTTGAATTGAAGCGGGTCCTCTCAATCGTCAATCTCATCCTGCAAATACACTTTCTATTTTTCTCTTCAAATCTTAACAATGAATCCGAATCACAGCACTATCCGCAGCAAAATGCTGAAGGAAACAACAGCAACAACACCATCAACAACCACTTCTACTCGAAACACGAATCGAAGAGCCTCTCAAATGGAAGCAAATGAGAACGAATTTGAATCTCAGAATCCAATCAACTTTCCACCACCGCGAACTCCTTTGAATTCCATTCCCGATCCTTCGCAGTGTCACGAACACGAACCTCTTCGGCATGCTCGTTTTGCTTCCGATAGGTTAGGGAGTGGAGCTTCGGTTCGGATCGGGAAACTGCATTCCGAACCTAGCTCGGCGCAGAGTACACCGGCGAGGAATTCTTCGAGAGTTTCACTTGGTGGAGGAAATAGTAGAGTGAGCTTAGGAAAAGGAATGGTGAAAGGAACTGAAATTGCGACGGAGGTTCAGCATTTTGAACTTAAACAGGATCCTTCGTTTTGGACTGATCATAATGTGCAGGTATGTTTTTGGAGATTCTTCTATCATATCACTTATAATCTGTGTGAAATTAGGTTTATGTGAATTTTGCTTTGTGTTCAGGTGCTGATAAGGATTCGTCCGTTGAGTACTATGGAGAAATTTTCACAAGGAAGTGGAAGGTGCTTGAAACAGGAGAGTGCACAGACATTGGTTTGGCTCGGTCATCCTGAAACTAGATTAACATTCGATCACATAGCGTGCGAAACTTTATCACAGGTCTCGAATTTTGCATAGGGTTAATGTTGCATGCAAATTATGTGATATATTTTCTTTTTTGGAGTTGCTATTTTTAGCAAAATGGCTCATAGTTCATTTGTTTTCAATTTTGTACTAAAAAAATTGTTGAAAAAACTTGGTAGCATCCTCAATTTTGGTGGAAGATGTTCTGTTTTGGACACACATACACATGCAATTAATTGCATTCAATAAATTCATTTTTTAAAATTGTTAGTGGTGCTGACATGTGAGTGTTGTGTCCGGAGTCAGTTTCTGTGCTTTAGAGGTAAAAAAAATGGTTTAGCTCAAACAATTGCTTATTTTGGTTGTGAAACTGGTGTAGGAAAATCTGTTCAGAGTTGCAGGAGTGCCTATGGTGGAGAATTGCTTGTCTGGTTACAATAGTTGTATGTTTGCTTATGGTCAGGTATATCAACGGGGACAATTTCTTATCTTGTCTTGCTCTTTCGTTATGACTTGTTGGGTATTGTGGTGTTTGTTGCTGAAGTTATGACTGGTTTTCTGCAGACGGGCAGTGGAAAAACATATACCATGATGGGTGAGATAAAAGAAACACAAGGATGCCTTGCTGAAGATAGTGGGATAACACCAAGAGTTTTCGACTATTTATTTACGAGGATTAAAGCGGTGTGATACCTAGAATAATGTTTTCATGATAATAGAATGTTCATTTCAGTTTTATTTAATGCTGCTTCCAATTCACCATTATTGCTATTTTTTGTCTTCTATGTAGGAAGAAGAGAACAGAAAGGATTGTAGATTAAAGTACATTTGCAAATGTTCCTTTTTGGAAATATACAACGAACAAATAACTGATCTTCTAGAACCTTCATCAACAAATCTCCAAGTAATCCATAATTCCCGCTATCTACTTTGATTGCCATAATTGTTATTGCTCTGTGTAACAAAGTTCAAAATTCAATATTCTATCTGTAGCTCAGAGAAGATATGAAGAAGGGGGTATATGTTGACAACCTTACTGAACATAATGTGGTCACAGTTGATGACGTTCTGAAGCTTTTGGTACAGGTGGGGTTTTGTGGTCAAATGTTTTGCAGTTTGAACTTACCATTATATTTTATATATCAGTGCTTGAAGCTTGATCATGTTTGGCATGATGTTATTGTTCTAAAAAATATCACAGGGCACTGCAAATAGAAAGGTGGCTGCAACTCATATGAACGGTGAGAGCAGTCGGTCTCACAGTGTTTTCACTTGTAATATTGAAAGCCGATGGGAGAAAGATTCTATGACTCACATTAGGTTTGCAAGGTTAAATTTGGTAGATCTGGCTGGCTCTGAAAGGTAACTACAATGAACATAATTTTTATATATTGCTGTTTTTTTTTAAACATGTGTTAACTTGCACTTTCATCTAGGCAGAAAAGCTCTGGAGCTGACAGTGAACGTCTGAAAGAAGCTGCAAATATAAATAAATCATTATCAACTCTTGGGTAGCTAACTATGAAGAACCAGTTTTTTAATTTACTTTCAAGCAATATGTTGCGATCGAATGTTAATAAACACCAACAGAAGAATACATGGTTATTAATGATTGACTGTGGTTTTGTTTTTCTATGTGCTTAGCTTGGTCATAATGACATTGGTCGACTTAGCCCATGGGAAGCCTAGGCATGTTCCCTACAGGGATTCAAGGCTTACATTTCTTCTCCAGGTAGAGTTCTACAAAATGCGATGAATGTTGCCTACCATTTAGTGCATTATTCTCTGTAGTAACATTTTTTACTCCCAAAAATGTATGTGCAGGATTCTCTAGGTGGGAACTCAAAAACAATGATCATTGCAAATGTCAGCCCATCCATTTGGTTTGTAAAATTCATTGCTTGAAATTGTCGAACGTCTTAACCATTCTTTGTTTCTTTGATCACTAATATTGATTATTCTTCCCATGCAGCTCAGCTAACGAAACACTAAGCACTCTGAAGTTTGCTCAGCGAGCCAAGCTCATTCAAAACAATGTACTGGCCTATATAAATGCTTGCTACCTATTATACTTTTTTTAGTTGACATAATTTATGAATAATTGATTTTCCTCAAACTCTTCAAAGGCAAAAGTGAATGAAGACGCTTCTGGTGACATAAGTGCACTGCAGTGGCAAATCCAACAGTTGAAGGTATTAGAATAAGAATTTCAAAATTGTTGATATTTTCCACAATACTATACTAAATCAAAGGAATGACTATATATACATAACTGGACCAGGGTCAACTATCCTTTCTGACAAAGAATAAAGTTTTTCCACCATTGGTATCAAATTTGGAGCCAAATTCTGATAGCTGTAGATTGAGTGAAGCATCAGAAGAACACGATTCTATGGGAGAAAGAACGACGACAGATGACAAGCTACTTACTCCAAACAAAGAGGTACGTCATATGTCAGTAATGGTGAGGGTCTTTTATTATGAGTCATGTGAGATTATCAGAGAACTTTATCCAATCGTTGATTGTATAAGATTGTCAAGGGATTTTATCCAATAATTACGATAATCATCACGATAAGCCTCGCTAATAGTTTGAGCTGTGATATCTAGCAGATCAAACGAATGAAAGCTGCTTTGGTTGGAGCCTTGAGGAGAGAAAAAATGGCGGAAACTACAATCCAGAATTTAAACTTCGAAATTGATCGCATGAAAGGCTTGGTATGCATTGTTTTGGCTAAAAAATAGCTTTCAGAATTCCACCTTTTTAAGCATTGCATTAATTGTTACTCCATAGGCTTATAAATAAATATTTATAGGTTGGTCATGTGAGTAAGCTACAATATTTTCAATGTCATGAGCTAATAATACCTGTATCACATTCTCTGTAGGCTCAACAAAAGGAAGAAGATGCTCAACATACTTCAATTATGATGAGCCACTACGAGGAGAAAATTAAACAACTTGAATTGTTGGTAGATGGTCAACTGTCAGCTGAGAAGTATCTCAAGGAGGAAAACAGGGCTTTAAAAGAGGAGTTTCAGTTTCATAAAACTAAGATTGATAAAAATTCAGAGTCATCCAGATTTGCTTTGGAGAATGATAGACTTTCACAACAACTACAAATGTAAGTTGCATTGTTCGTTAATCTCTTAAAATTTAATAATTCCTTGGATGCCAATGACTCATTTTGCTTCAGTGCTAAATAACAGATTCCAAAACTTCTATGAGCATGGAGAGCGGGAAAGGTTGCTGACTGAACTTTCTGAATTGCGCGATCAGGTTGGCTGTATTCCAGAATTTGTCCTACCCTATCCTAAAATCTCATGTAGCTGAGTGTGATTATGGATATTTGTTATTTTGTTTTTCTTGTACAGCTCCTGGTTCACCTCCAAGAAAAATGTACTTTCTCCATGAAAAATGAAAATGAGGTCAACTTCTTTTTATAACTTGTGTAATATTAGTTATGCTTACAGAGATTTCCTATTTTCACTTGTTATATGCTCTTTGAATTTTTCAGGACATTGATGCCACACAGGAGTTGGAAGTTTGCCAGAATATGAATTCTAAATTGCTTAGGTAGACAGTTGGCCTATATCATTGTTATTAATAATAGGATTAAATATGTTTTTAGTCTGAATAATTTCAAAATTTTGGTTTTACTCAATGTGATTTTTTTCTCTCCAACTTTTAGTCCCTACAAAAATATCCTGCAAGCATTTTAGTCCCTGCTATTAAGTCAGCTTAATTTTTGAATGGTTTTTTGCAGGCATATTTATAACATTATCAAAAGTTCATGCACAAAAAATAAGCTCCAAATTTGATTTCTAGGTCCTTATTTTAGTTACTTTTATCTTGAGCTTTTGGTGTTTAAAAAATTCATATTTAATTCATCCCGATGAGAGATAATTGAGCAGAAATCGATTCATTCCTTTGAAAACAGTTACACCGAGTTTTTATGATTCTGTTACAACTGTCTATGGGTGCTTATATAGCTAGCCTAATCTTACATCCGAGTTGCCTTAACCTACACTTGGTCATAACTAATTCTATGCAGTACAACGAAGCATTTATTTGATTGGTATGTGAACACTGAACAACTTAACATGCAACTGATTGGCAATTTAGAATCCTATTTTGTTTCTTTATGTTCCTTTGCCATATCAAGATTATGGGACTATGGGTTGTGGTGATAGGGATACTATTATTGCACTCCCAAAATCTATATTGTAGTAGACTGGTGACAGATTTCTTCCTTTCTTTTTCCCGCGGGTTGTTTTTTTTTTTCCAGAGAAGCAGGTAAATTACAGACAGAACTTGGAAAGTATTTGAACTACAATCAAGTGAAATCTAATTCTGTAAGTATTAATACCACTGTCTTTGTGAATGCATTGCTAGCCTTTGTTCTGTCATGTTTGATTATGTTAGTATGACCAAAAGCTAACATAATTTTTTTATTTCATTGTTTGAAATCAAAGTTGGGAAGAAAATAAAAATAAAAGTTTATTGAAAATGTATGCAAATATAATTAGATATATCCACCCATGATCATTTATGGATCTGTATTCAAAATATATTTAATGGATTAACATGTGCTTAGGGTCATCATTTTAGGGAAGGGAAGTACATCTGCGTGCTTCCTTGTTTTCTAATATTTTTTCTTATGGTTGCTTCCTTGTTTTATAATCAAGCATATCATAATCAGTTTAAATTTTCAGGTTGAGACAATATCTGTGGGAAGTAATTCTGGAGATGAGATGCCATCCTCTACATGGAAATTTAAAAGCAACGAAGAATTAGAAATCAAATTGGAAAGAATGAGCAAGGATCTTAAAGAAGTGAGGTTACTTAATGACCAACATCAAGAGAAATTGGCATTACAGTTATCTCAAAAACAACAGATGGAAAGAGTTTGTCAAGAGGTTGAGACGGAGACAACCAGCACAATTCTTCATTTGCAGGAAGAGGTTGCCAATCTTCAATCAGAGTTAGAAGGGAGGCTATGCTCCATTGATCAAGAAAATGCAGAGCTAAGAAATGTGGTTGCAGAAAAGGAAGAGGAAATGAAGTCACTTTGTTTGGACTGGGAAAAGGCAATCTTGGAACTGACAACCTTCCTTCTTGAAGGCTCTAGATCTCTCAAAGATGCTTGTGGCCAAGTTCAAAACATCTCTTCTTCATTTCCAAAGGTCAATGCTTGGATTAGTGAACATGTTGGCATGGCTGTTAAAAAGTATATTGAGAAGGAGGAAACAATTCATCAACTGCAAAGTAGCTTGGAGAATGCACGGAAGATGATAATGAAAATGGAGTTGAAAATATGTTGCTTAAAGGAAGCAACTCTAACCTTAAGTGCATTTGAACATTTAGACAGTGAAAATGGTATTGAAGAGGCAATTCAATTAAGAGTTCTGCTAAATGAGAAGACCAATATGATAAGGACTCTGGAAAATGAAATAAAATATAAAAGCGATCAACTTTGTAGAGCAACTAAACAAGTTGATGCTGCATTCCTTGTAGCAAAATGGCTTTCTGATAGTTTCAATGCAGCTCACATGAATAATGATGCTGAAGACATTTCCATCCCTAATCTAGATATGCAAGGCAGATCAGGAAGTTGTTCTACTTCTGAGAATCTTGATGCTGGATATAATGTGGTTCTAAATGATCTTATGGGTCAAGTTGAGTTAACAAAACTAGAAGTGTTGGAGATGGAGAATGCTATAAAATCCAGTTTTGTAGATATGGAAATGCAGACAGCAGGTTTCCAAACTGGTGTCCTGAGTCTTTTTTCTGCTTATAGGGATTTAATTCAAGATACAGTTAAAGAAACAAAGGATATGAGGGAAGAAATAAGGGATTTAAAGATGCATCGGATAAGTTCTGGAAGTTATACAGTTGACTCCTTGACGTCTAATACAAACAAGTGTCAAGTGTTTGCAGACCAGCATCACACTATGAATCAGATAAAAGAACAGCTTGTTGTAATGAATAAAAGATTGAACATCATAGAGAATTGTATTAGCAAAGATGTAGATGTGCCCAGATTCCAATTGGCAGATGAAGATTTCATAGATGCTGATGAATTGAGCACTGATAGTTCTTCACTCTCCGCTTTTTCAACTGAAACTGAGAGTGTTGCTTCTGGAAGCAAGTCACAAGGATTCACAAGTAATGACTTTGAGTTAACTGGAGAAATAACTGAAGAAAAGATGCACCTAAATTCTGTAAGAGGTATAATAGTTCAATCAGATCATGCATGCAGTTCATCAAATACATCAGAGTTCACGAGAAGGCCACTCTATAACGAAGCAGAAAGGTCCTGTCTGAGGAGAGAATTAAATACCACATATGATGATTTCCAAAAACTCTACAATAGCTGGTCCGTGCTCCTAAAAAAATTGGACGATGGATCCTCTTCTTACCCGAAAGGTATCGTATTGTTACTACTACCCTGTTTCCATTCATAAATAATACTTTTTGAAATGCCACGGGTATTTATATTTAGTCATCTGAAATGTAATGCAAAAGCCTAAATCATGTAATGATAAATGACAGATCTGGAAAAGGTGGCTCCATTTTCATGGGCGAGGGTGCAGAATGATGAAGCTGGCTATGAGAGCGACACAGAGGTATGCACAATCATCACAGTTTTTACTGGTCCGGAATATAATCATGTCTCATGTTATTTAATTACATCCCTATGATTCAGGTGCTTGATTATAGCGATGTTAAACCTGATGAGCGCTTCTTAAACAAATTTATGGAAGCTCATGCAGCTGTGAAGGAAGCAGATCTTACACTACATGCTTTGACACAGGCATTTGAAGATTCGAAACAGTTAACTGCCATGTGGAAGCAGGCTTGTGAAAACTTGACGATCAATAGGGCAAGCCTGGTAGAAGAGATTCAAAAGCTCAAACTTTCAACACACCAAACAGGGGAAGAGAATCAATTACTGAAGGAACACCTCAATTTCAGCTTGATAGAGATGACAAATTCAATTTCCACACTAGAAAAGTGTTTTTTGCAAATGCAAACTGATGTGGAGAAGAAATTCATGGTAATATATTCTGATGTTTTTCTGATGGGGAAGGAGATACTGTGCTTTATGAACAGCCTAAGATCATCTGTAGAAGATATTTGCTCTCAGATTGTGGATAGAGGTTTTGTATCCTTTGCTTCGTACAGTTGCTGTTTAACAGAGCTTGCCAGTAAATTTATTGGCTTTAGTGTAAACCATGGGTTGCAATCAGCCAGACAAGGGGAGTCACATAACTTGCCGAAAACTGCAGAAGCTGTCCCTACTACATTTAGTGAGGGTATAGGTAATATAGATCAACATATGTTAATCCAAAATGCGCAAGAGGAACCGGACTCGCCCAATGTTAAAGTATTAAGTGAAAATATGACTCTGAAAAAGGACTTGGAGAGGAAGCAAGAGTTACTAGAGGGCTTACTTTTTGACTTTAGGTTGTTGCAGGAATCGGCTTCTAACAGTAAGGAAATTAGGGACCAGACTGAGCAGTTAATAATTTCTCTAAGCCAAGCTCGGTATGAGCTAGAGATTAAATCAAGTCAGCTTGATAATATACTGATTCAAAACAGAAAACTTGAAGCTTCTCTTGCTGACACTGAAAAGGTCTTAACTCGATCAAATTATGAGCTTGAGCTTGCTAAAGAATCAATTGAGAAATTTGCTGATCAAAATGAGGAGTTAACTAATCTCTTAAAAGAATTATATGCCAACAAAACTGAAACTGAAGGGCAATTGGATGAGCATAAAGAGGTGATCAAAGGCTTGGAAAAAGAAATTGCTAACTTGTCAGCTTCACTGGAAAACCAATCACTTTCCTTGTTTCAAAGCATCGAGGATGAACTAAATCAGGTCATGATGGAGAGAGATCAACTTCATGAAGAAGTTCGTGTCTTGAATGACAAGCTTGAGATGGCTTATTCCTTGGTTGATGAAAAGGAAGCTATTGCCACGGAAGCTCGTCAGGTATCTTTATGCCGATTATTGTGATTATTTCTTGTTTCAAATTATTAATGTCGGAACAATCTTTTATGGAATTGAAATCTCATTCGTAGGAGTCGGAGTCTAGTAAGCTCTTTGCTGAACAAAAAGAAGAAGAAGTCAAGATTTTGGAACATTCTGTTGAGGAACTTGAATCTACCATAAATGTTTTAGAGAAAAAGGTTAGTTGAAGTTGGGAAATATTGTTAATGTTCCATGTCAATGTTGATAATACCATGCGGGCTAGTTTTTTTTGAAATGGTTCAGAATGTTAAACAAACTAATCTTTTATGTATTTACTTTTTACTGACTATGTTGCATTGTCCTTAGGTGAATGAAATGAATGAGGAGGTAGAAAGACACCGTTCAATTAGTGATTCACTAAAAGTGGAACTCCAAGCTTTTAAAAGGAGATTATTGTTAGTTGAGAATTTACACCAGAACTCGGATTCAGAAAGCTTGAGTGTTCAAAGTGGAGAGAAGATGTCTAGGTTGGAGTTACTACCCTTTCCTTGATTTTTATTATAGTTTAATCTTGACCAAATTGAAATGTTGACATTGAAACAATTTAACTTTGACGAAAACTTAGATAAGTCAAATAACACAGATTCAAAATTGCAAATAATTTTTACACTACAAGTTTGTCAAAATTATTTTTTTATTTATTACTGGTTTCAATTTTCTAATTTAATCCAAGTAAATATCCTATTTATTTGGGAAAACTTTTTTTTACTGTTATTGCAATGAATTTCTCCATCAATCATATAAAAAACCCTAATGCAGGCAACTACCCAGTAAAGTACTGGAACATCATGATGCATTGGTTCAAATTAAGCTTCTTGAAAAGGAAAATGCGGAGAAAGATTGGGAGGTATTCTTCTTGATTTGAAAGAAATATCTTTAAAAAACAATTTAATTGTACTATATTGTTTTTTTGGAAGTCTAATATTTTGTATGTTTTTAAAGATTAAGAAATGCAAAGAGTACATCTCTGAAATTGTATTGCATGCTGAGGCCCAAACATTGCAGTATCAACAGAAGGTACACTCAATATAAGTTCAGGTTTTATCTACTAGTTCTTTTCACATTATATTCTAAGATCAAGTTTGATTAGCAATCTACATATGTAAAACCATAAGTTTGTATCCTGCTACTCTTATATTTCCATGTCTTTTGCTTCCCTATCCTTCTATTCAGTACAAGGGCTTGGAATCAAAGTTCCGGGAAGTGAAAACAGATATGCCATATTCAACATCCACAGTACCAACATCAGAGAAAATTGAGAAAACCTCAACAAGGACTAGGGGTTCTAGCTCACCATTCAGATGCATTTCAAATCTTGTTCAGCAGATGAATCAGGAGAAAGACCAAGAACTTTCAGTGGCAAGGCTCCGTGTGGAAGAACTAGAAGCACTTGCAGCTAGCCGACAAAAGGAGGTCTTTAACCTTTTTATAGTCTCTTGTCTCACTTGTAGAACTGAATATGCTAGGGAGTGTATGCATCTGTATCGTTTACAAAAAAAAAATCAATGTCATTTTCATATGATGGTTGGGAAGGATTTTAGTTGAGACATACCAAAAGAAAAAGAATAAAATATGAAAATGATGGCCTCAAGAATCTACATCTCATTAGATTCTATCTATAAGGTGTCGGAATAACAGAACTACTTGAGACAGAACTACTTTTCATATAGATTCTATCTATATAACAGTGGTGAGAAAAATCATCCATATAATTATTATACATATAATGGACTAAATTTATATTGGATCAGGTTTGCATGCTACAAACAAGGCTGGCTGCTACTGAAAGCATGACTCATGATGTCATTCGGGACCTTCTAGGTGTAAAATTGGACATTACCAACTATGCAGTAAGTTTTAGATTAATTTTTTAAATTGTGAAACTTAGATGGTTGCAATTTCTCATTGCCTAGCATTTTTGCTTCTGGTATATTCCAGAATTTAATAGACCAAAATCAAATCGTGAAATTAGTGGAGGAAGCTCATCAACAAAAAGAAGAGTTCTCTGCAAAGGTAAGGTTCTCTCTATGCTAAAGTTATGGTTTGCTGTAAACTTTATTACGGGTTTATCTTAGTTGACATTTCTTTCTCATTAGGAAAAAGAGAATCTAAACCTTAGACAATATATTAATGGTCTCATTGAAGAAAGAGAGAGGTTAGTATGCTTCGTAACCATGTGTAACTGATCTGTTATCTATGCTTGATTTTGCTTTTTAATCTATTTTCTTAATTTATAAGTTCTTTAATATACTTTAACTCTTTGGATTAATCATGAAGTAATGTGCACACACTCCACAATTAATTCAAGTTTGTATTAAACCGATTGCTTAATCTAAAAAAAGTTGTAGTCCATTTTCAATTTTTATACCCTTTAATCTAACTAACTATATTTACTCTGTGACTCAGCTGCATGTTGGACCTGAAAACTAAAGAGACAGATATGCTTGCCTCTCAAATTGCAGTGCAACAACTCCGAGAGCGAGATCAGATGCTTTCTGCACAAAATGAAATGTTGAAGGTAGGATTGTAATCCAATTTACCACATAAGAATTTAAATTTTTCTGTTTAGTATTTATGTTTTTATTTTATTAATTATTTAGAGGGACAAGACCAATCTCATGAGGAAGATCGCAGAGTTGGACGACACGGTTAAAACACTAGTTGGGACAGGAAATTCTCAACATGTTCCACAATCCTCAAAGACTAAGGTCTATTTACATTTTCTATTTTTGATAGGGTCTACTTTTATCAGTTTACAATGAAACTTTGCTTCTAAGTTATGGGCAATTTATTTTGTGGATTATAGGATAAGGGAGCTCAACATTTGGGTAACGTCAGATTTACCAACAGGTTGTCACAATCTGAAAGACTTCTTGCTCGTGTTAACGAAGAGCTTACTCAGTACCGCAAATCTTCTGGTGATAATTTGCACGACTAAACAACCACAATTTTGTGAGCCTAATCCAACATGTTTAAATGTTTTATGTAAACTGTACAGATTCCCTCCATCTGTATAAATGATACCTCATTGTAAGACCATTGGCAAGTTCCAAAAAATGTAAAAAATTATTGTCGTTTTTGGGTAGAATTGCCCACTCTATCATCTATGCCTGGGAAAGTTTCTCTACAAAAGGAGCTTTGGCAGAATCTAGTGTGGTGTTTTTGGGTAGAATTGCCCACTCTATCATCTATGCCTGGGAAAGTTTCTCTACAAAAGGAGCTTTGGCACGAAGCTTTCTGCCAAGTAAAAAGGAAAGGAAAGAACAATTGATTTTTGAGTAACGACCCATTTGATCTTCACAAAAAATACTCCGACTCGGAAGGTACCATAGTCATGAAAATTGTGTTTTGTTGGCTATATTGTGATGATATAATCATATTTTGAATATTGAATTGTAATTATTGGTGTAATTGTCTTTTCAATTTGATAATTTTAAAGTATTTTGATAATACTATTTCATTTAGATTTGTCAGTTTAAACAAAAATTAAAAGTTTTAAATATTGCATACTAGATCTATGAAAAAAATACTATTTTGATAATACTTTTAATCTCTTGAAAGTAAAATGTAATTTTGATTTTTCTCAAAAAAAAGTGAAAAAAAAATGGAAAGAAAATGTAATTTGATATTATTGTCCAATAAAAACATAACAAACAAATTGCCAAAGTATTTTTAAAATTTAAGTATGATTTGGTTGGATACATATTTGATTGTCCGTGTAAAACTTTCAAGTATTATATAACTTAAAAAATCCCAATTTGAGGTACGACAAGAAATCAAAATATAAAGCATTATTCTATACTATACTTGGTGATGAATTAAATAAGCATGATGTCTTCTAAGCATGATGTTACAACTTACTTGATGTTGCAACTTTGAAGAAAAAGAGGATAGAAAACAGAGACTATAAAAAGAAGTCTTCTAAGCATGATGTTACAACTTACATCCTAAGCACAAATCATTTCCAATAAACAAGTTTGGTAAAATTTCAATCAAGTTAGGATGAACATTTCCAACTGTAATGAATAATATACTCAGAATGACACTGGTATCAAAATGTGAAGACAATGTTTCAAACACATAATTATCTTCTTTTTTTCCCACCTTTCCCAGATTTGTTGGAAGGCCCAGCAGTTGTAGTTGATGCTGATGCGGTCTCCTGCTTCTTGGTTCTTCCATGATGTCTAGGGACCATCTCAGCAATGGATAACATTAGTTGCTTTCCTGCAAAGAAATCCAAACAAAAAATTATAACACAAGATAACAATATATCTCACCTTCATTAAATCTATGAATCTTGAAGAAAGTCACAAGAAAAAAACTTTCTAATCCTTTTGATAGCAAAAGAACAGTGATTCTTGACTTGGCATTGATTAATGACAAAGCTAGGAATCAACATGATATTATCATTATTACATGCATGTACTTTAGAGAAGCTAGGAATCTAAATACTGTTATTATTATCACATCGAACTAAATATCAATTTGAAAATATTTCGTATCTATTGTCTGCCTAATCCTATAATTTCTGTGGTCTTTAACCTTATAGGATTAGGCCTAGACAGTCAAAACATTGGAGCATGCTTTATGATATGGCTTTAATTTTTAAATAGGTCACAACATAATACAATATAGACGAATAAAAAATGCCAAAAATATGTAGTTCCTTAGTAGCTCCTATGTTGATCAAGGTGCTTAAAATTATATGCATAATGAATGCTACTATTTTCCCTTCCTTGCCTTGGGATTCAATTTCATTTCTAAGAAAGAAAGAAAATGACAGAATATTTCCAATTGTTTTCTCGCATGCTTTTAAGCTTCACCTCTATGCGAGCACATCATTAACCCATATTGTTATACTGCTAGTTTTATGTTAAATAAAATGGCATAACATTAACACCAATCTAACTCCTAATTTCGAATACCACTCTAAAGTCCATCCACATTTAGAACTTAACAATGACCAATTCCAATACCACTCTAAGTCCATCCACATTTAGATCTTAGCAATGACCAAATACAATACACAGAACATCCAGTTCAGACTTCATGGCCATAAAGGTGGAATATTATAACGAATGCCGGTAAAATGTGACATGAATGTAGATACATTTGATGATGAAGTTGACAAAGTATCCTAACTTAAAAGTTCATCCCATGGACGACAGCAACATTAAAAGTAGACAATTAATTCTGAGTGACTCAATGCCAATCGTAATGCTGACTGATACCAACGTCAGAGTTGGAAAAAGATATCAAAGTAATCAGCGGTGTAGATCAACGTAATGCTGAATTACTCTTTTACCTGCAATGTTCATATCCTATCATATTATCTACACCAACAATCTAATTAACGTAAGGTTCTGCCATGAGGTATTAATAAATGATGAATGAATATTATGTTTGGGTATGCGGTTAGTGACTTAGAGCTAGTCTATCTTTTCTAAGGAAAGTCTTTTACCTAATGACACAATGTGAAACTCCATCCATTTGTTTTCCCACTCTGTACTCTATGACAGAATTTTTTTCTTAGAATAAATGGAGACTCCATCTATTCTAAGAAAAATCTTCCACTAACTACACTTAGCAGAATTTAACACCTATATTTCCGGTCATTCTATCGCACTGGATCATCACTTATAGTCTATATCAAATCTTCCACTAACAACACGTAGCAGAATTTAACACCTACATTTCTGGCCATTCTATTGATTGAATCATCACTTATAATTTATATCAAATCATACAAAATGGCTAGATAACTAAGAACAAAATGAAATTTATAAGCATTTGCATAAAAGTATATAAATTACTGAGTAACTTACTGGAAGAAATGGCCGGATTAATGAGAGTCCCATCTTCCTTTTTCAGCAAAACCCTAACTCTCCCTCTTTGCATAAAATCACGAGGATAAGCCTTATCTATCTGCGATCATCAATAAATCAATACATTTTCCAATAATCAAATCCACAAATTGTGATTGACTAAAATTCAGATTCAATTTGAATTACGAAAAACAGTGTAAAAAACCTCGATCGCAAAAGGAAGTTTAAGATAATTGCAACAATCCCCAATTTCTACACAAGTAGGGTTTTCGCATGATTTGGAGATGCCGATTCGTCTTCCTTCAGCTACAGTCTTTTTGGAATTTATATAAACAGGATACAACACAATCCACTTCTTTACGCTTGGCAATTCACCTTCCATTGTTACTGTGAAATTGAGATGAGATCTATCACTGTAATGATCGACAATGGTGAAGGAGGAAGAAAACGGTGTCGCATTCACAAATACATTGGGCCTATTGGGCCAACCCAATATATATCGGCCCATTCTAATCAAGATTATTTTTTGGAAGTTATTACTTTTTTTTTTCACTTCACTTTTTTACTTTTACACTCCCTTTCTCATTTCTAATTTTCTATAATTAGTCCTATGTTAGTTTTATAAGCTGGTATTTATTTTCTTCCTATATACACATTTAAGCAAGGAATATACATAAGCAACATACCAATCTACTTTTAACAAATACTATATAGTAGAGAATATATTCCTACTACAAATTTCAACTTTCTTTCTTTAATGAAAGGTTGATGAAATAAAACAATCTCTACCCCTATAAATAACAAGAACAAGAAACCGAAAATATAGCCAAAATTTGTGAACTCATTATCATACATATACATCTAGTCATGGATACCAAAGATGATGGTTTGTTTCCCTCTCTCTACAATATATTTGCCTATAATGTGTGATTTAAAGAGATAGCAACACAGTTTGTTGTTGTCCGTTTGTCTTTTATTTATACATGATCTTTATTATTTATGAGATTATTCTTTGTGATTTAATTATAAAAATACAATTGCAGGTATTTCTAGATCTATAGTAGAAGCTTCACCAGCTCATTACATAATGAAGATAAAATCATTTTCACTCCTCACTAAAAATTCTATTGAGATATATGAATCGGGTAAATTTGAAGCCGGAGGCCTTAAATGGTATGTAAAAATGGTATCATGAATGTTAATTTTGGTATCTAATTGAGAGTGAATGTATGTTAAAAATGTGCCTATGTCTGACAGGAAGTTAGTTTTGCACCCAAGTGGAAACAAAAGCAAGAATGTAAGGGATCATATTTCACTATACTTAGTGTTGGAAGAATCAAGCTCACTTCATCCTGGTTGGGAAATTTATGTAAATTTTAAGTTGTTTTTGTTTGATCACAACAATGACAATTACCTAGTTGTCCAAGGTATTTATTTTTCCATGAAAAATTATTTAGCAGACTTTATGTACAATAGTTGTATAAACTACACCCAAAAAACAAGTAGGATGTCTTACCATTTTTGGTTTACTGCATTTAACAGATGCTGCCAAAAAGGAAAGAAGATTTCATAGAATGAAACTAGAATGGGGGTTTGATCAATTTATTCCTCTCAAGGATTTCAATCTTGGCTCTAAAGGTTATCTCGTGGATGATATATGTGCATTTGGAGCAGAGGTCTTCATTTGCAGGGAAAGAAACACAGGTAAAGGAGAATCTTTGACAATGATGAAGGATGCCTTGCCCTACAAACATGTCTGGGAGATCAAGGACTTCTCAAAGTTGGATTCAGAATGTTGTGACTCTGAACCATTCAATGTTGGAAACTTCAAGTGGTACAAATACATTACCTCCATTCAAAGAGTTTTGTTTGAACTCAACTTGAAATTGACAAGTTATCAACAATAATGCTAATTTTTGCAGGCAGATAAAACTTTATCCCAAAGGAAAAGGCATTGAATTGGGCAAATATCTTGCTTTATACCTAACTTTAGCTAACCCAACAGCCCTTGCACGAGGTTCCAAAATATATACACAGAGTACACTACGCATATTTGATCAAAAGCTAGGCAAACATCAAATTGGAAAAGGTAAAATTTGTTACACTTTGAAGTGCGGTGCAATACACAATAAAAATGCTAGCTACAAAAAAGCATAGGTTTCATTTGCTAATTTATAGTTCTGTATATTTTGTCCTTCACTTGCAGCTATTAATTGGTTTAGCGCCTCAAGTCATGAACATGGTTTTTTAGGATTTCTTTTGACTAGTAATTTCACTAGTCAATACTCTGGGTTTCTGGTGAAGGACACCTGCTATATAGATGCTGAGGTTACAGTTCTTGGAGTGGTTGATGTCTTAACCTGAAACTGTATCAATGATTTGGAGAAGCACATAATAAATTGAAGAATCCAAGAAATTACCAGTAATGCTCCTCCTGCAAATTCTACAAAGCCATTACACCTTATCCATACTGATTTCTATGGCTTTAACAGGATTCAATTTATGTACATTTATACACTAATATATATTTCAAGTCTTCTATTTTTAACATGAAAAAAAATATTGGTAACTAAATCTTTGCAATGTACATTTTATTTAAAATACAATTAATCATTGTACACACCAAAGATTCTGGTAACGTCATGTCATTCATACATACAAGTACATTATGTACTGAATTTATTTACAACAATTAGCAAATACTTGAAGGAATGAATCATCAAATGCAAGTCATGCAACCAACCAAGTTAACCGAATGTTTTCTCGCTGCTGTAACACATATACAGAAACCCATCCTCATCCTTGTAAGTTGGGTAGATGGAGTTCATAAGACTAGCTGTAGATGATGGAATCACAAACACACATTCAAAACATATATTAGCTTCCATGAAGAGTCAAATCTAAGAAGACATAATCGTTGCTAACAACTAATTATCGATAATGTAAGCTGCACTTACCGGTTTGAGGTAGCGTGTTTTTCACAAAAATAAACAGAGCTTTCCCCGGCGTCAAACTTAGCCTACTACTTAAAATGTGAATAAACTGCCCAACAGACATATCGCGAGGAACCAAATACCTAAAAGAGAGAATTATAAAAAGATCAGATAGGGTTCGATCCCTGGCGAAAGAGAAAATACTAACCTAACAATTACGCTTATAAAAAAAAATAAAAAATTATAATCATGATGTTGACAATTCTGAAATGCATAATTGGAAAAGTCCCAAAATAAAAGAATTGCTAATGCAGGTTAGGGTTTTTGGCAGAAAAAGTAAATACTAATATTAAATAACCTAATTCAGGAAAAAAATGCAAAAAAATCATAAAATCAAAACCTACTTTTTCTTGTCCAATTCAGGTAGGTCTGTTCTAGAATATTTCTCAATGATGACCTAAAACAATAAAATCAAGATAAATAAATGAAAAAATCATTTTGAAAAAATAGAGTAAAAGTGAAGGTAAAGAGAAAATCATACAGGAATTCGATCTGGATATTTAACTAAGATGCTTTGTGATTCCTTGCGTCGTTCATCTGGATCGAATTAAAATCAAGAAACATTAATTAATGCAATATAATGATGATAAGAGATATTGAAATGTGAGAAAATTTGAGATGAAAATAAACCAAGTGTGAATTCTTGTTTGAAGGATTTGATCTTGCCCATGAGTTATGGATGAAATTGATTTGAATTGAAGTTTTTTATTTTGTTGATGATGGAGCTGATTCTACAGAGAACGAAATTGACGTGTGTTTATTTATTGTGATTGAAGTTGAAATAAAAATGGAATTGGGAGAAATTATTCTATAATATTCCGTTGCGTCCACCGTCAATTTTTCTGGCATTAACGTGTAAGTCAATGTCAATCAACAGAAACACGTTAAGTACCAGAAAAATTTATTATTTTCTTATTTATATATTTGGATGGGCTTTTTGTGATGGGCTTTGTGAGGGCCTAGTGTTTGTTGTTTGGGCCTTGTTGTAGAATGCTATTTTACATATTCTCTTTACTACTAGGGCAGCAAAATAGGGTGGCAAAGCAAACTGACATGTCTGCCCCGTTTAGGTCCGGTCCGTAAAAAAAATGGAGTGGAACGGGCATTGTTGAGGGTGCGGACCTAAAAATTTGTCCCGCTTCACAAAAAGTGGGGGCGGGGCGGGTTAGACTTGCGGGCACTACATTTTTTAAGTCTAAAAATGTAAAATTTATGTTAATTCACATGTCCGCAAAAGCCCGCATAAAAAATAGGACGGAGCGGGGCGGTCACATTAGAGAGTGAGGGCCTAAAACTTTGGCCCGCCCCGTACAAAAGTGCAGGCAAAATGGACATGCCCAATAGACCTGGCCCAATTTACCACTCCTAAGCAAAACATATATGGTTGAACTACAATGTACTAAATAACAATTAAATAATTAATAAAATGAATTAAAAATTAAATAACTTAATAATCAAAATTAATTTAAAAAGTTAGTTTATATATAATTTTTCAATCAAAATCATTTTTTTCCAACTCCTTAACCATAATTGAAAAAATAATAAAATTGAAAATACAACAAAAATTAATTTTAATTAAAAATATCACCATTCAAGAAAGTCCATGTATATTTTTATATCTCTCTTTCAAAAATTGAGTCATTAGAATTTATTATGTATTTGAATAAAGAATGTGTGGGACGTAGAAGATGAACATTATGGAATAACCTATAGTATGGAGATTGAGGTGTCCGGTGATGAACGATGAGGTGTCTGGAAAGTTAACACTCTAGTCATCAAGTTAGTATTTGAGAGAATTAGAATTATGCAAGTGTAAATGAAAAGAATACTTAGGTTACACTTACACTTATATATGGGGTGACAATTAGAACTGCTTTGGTTGATCCAACTTGGATTGTCGAGGATCTTCATATGTATATCAATGAAGGAGATAAATGTGGTGGCGTGGTTAAGTGTAATGTTTTAAAGTGAAGGTACATATTCCTCAATCAGTGAAATGCTTCAGGAGGATTGAGTTGTTCTTATTGGAGGTTTTGTCATCCTAAAACAATTTTTTCTCAGTCCATGTTATCACTAATGTAGTTAAAAATGTTGATGTTTAAGTCTTTAAGATACTATTTGGATAATTTAAAACTAACGAACCAGAGCGGAACAAAATAGAAAGAAGCAGAATGGACTAAAATAGAACATAAACTCCATTTTATTGTTTGAATATTTTACAATAGAGCAAAACTAATATCACATTCCACTATCCGTAAATTGAACAGAGCAGAATGCATTATAATTTTTTTTTTCTATTTTTACCTATTACTTCAAAAACATTAATATGATTAATGAAAGTGAAAAATTGGAGGATAAAATTGTAATTGTGTTACTAATTTATTTCATTCTATTGGACTAATATAGCCAATATTGGATAGAATATGATTTCATCACATTCTATTCATTTTTTTGTAAAGCCAAACAAAGAAACATGATACCATTCAACTTCATTTCATTCCATCTAATCCCTTTCCATCAATCCAAATAGGCCCCGAGATCGGTCTTAGCGTGTTTCGTTGAGGAGGTAGCCTTGTTGAGAGGATGCACCTTATAAAAAAAGGCCTCGTTGTTATGCTGAGTGAGAGTAGTTTGTGTTGGGAACATGTGCATTTATGTCCATCATGTAGCCAAAACGTTTCCACGAGAAAGGTCACCACATATCCTCGCGCGCTAAGGTATAGAAGTGACGCACGCATGGCACTTGAGTGCACTTGAGTTTCATTACACAATTAACAATTCATCCTGATTGTTGGGTGTGGCTTTTGATTTTTTTATTGACTATCTATCGTTGATTTTGACGCCTTTTGTATTATAAATAAGGAACATGACATTGTCTTCAGGGGCGGAGCTACAGCCCAGCGAGTCCGGGCACGCGCCCGGGCTCAACCCCTCCTTTTGTTGTATACTCTCCACTTAAAAGTTGATTTTTAGACAACACTATGGGTAAAATTTGTAATTTTTAGACAAAATTAAGGGAAAAATTAGTAAAAACAGGGTGTGAAATTTTTGAGCAAAATTAAGGACAAATTTTTTAGACAAAATCAAGGGCAAAATTAGTAGAAACAGTGTGTAAAATTAGTAAAAACAAAGGTGTAAATTGTTTGCCCAGATTACCTAAAATTTCCGGCTCCGCCACTAATTTGTCTTTCACTCTTGTAACTTCATTTGTTTATGAGAAAAATCAATTTTCTTCTTTTGTTTATGATTCGTCGAAGAAACTGGATTCAATAGAGTATGAGCAGAAGGAAAGGTGATTAGGATCGAACTATCTTTGACTGTAGGAGGATTTGGAACCTTGATATCGGGATCAAGAGTATTTAGTGTCGTGGATGCTGCAACGCTAAGTTGAGCGGATAATAAAGTAGATTTCGATACTATGGCTTTCACAAAATCGATTGACTGTTTAAATAGGAAAAAGATTGATTGTTGCTAAATTACGATAGAAAACGATGATTTCTCGTGGAGATTCGAGGGAATAATATATTGATTCCTACCGACAACGTCAATATTTTGTTATGGAACAAAGAATAGGAAATGAGATCATAATGAGATCTTTTGTTGTGGTAGTGATTACTTTCGATACAGTAGAACAGGGTTGACTGACAAGATTAGTGTAACACCCCTCTAATAACCCGCGGCAAATAATAATTATTAAATCAGAGTAACATGTAGAGAGGCATCACAATTTCATAAATAATAAAACACGCATCGGTATAAGTCATGCATACACTGAAAACAACTGAAATTATAACTCATTAAATAAAATCATGTTTTACACAGCGGAATTAAAAACACAGAGTCAACATTTATCATTAATATATCCGACTCAATCAACAAAACCAAATAGAGTTATAA
This sequence comes from Vicia villosa, assembly GCF_029867415.1. Taxonomy (NCBI): domain Eukaryota; kingdom Viridiplantae; phylum Streptophyta; class Magnoliopsida; order Fabales; family Fabaceae; genus Vicia; species Vicia villosa. Next base: position 19,591,429 of record NC_081180.1, on the reverse strand, counting down.
CCAACTCAAAACAGACGTGTTCCCAGTGTTACATCTACCAGAGCATGACACCGACACTATAACTAAAAACCGACTTATGAGCTAATCCTCACCAAGTCGCGCCGCTATCCTCAATCTGAAAATGACAACAAGTAAGGGTGAGTCTCATCATAGTTAACCAATGTTATCACATCATAAACAATAACATATCATAGTCATATCATTCACCCAATTGTTTCATATTCAGACAAATCACCATTCATATATCCACAGATAACAGATAGTCAACACATAACATATACAATCATGCTACAAACAAATCATGCACATGTATGAAACTGACACTATGCATGTGGTACCAATCATCACCAGTGGAAATCATCCACCGACCGATCTATCATCATCCAGATACGGCCCTGCCAGCACAAATTCCACACAATGGGAATTCTGCCCCTCGCTGAATCCTCTCATCATATAGGATTCAGCTAGGCATGGCAACGGGGCGGGTCGGGGACGGTTTTTACCTCCCCAAAACCCAAACCCGAAGCCCCAATCAATCCCCGTTACCCGCCCCAAACCCAAACGGGGATGGAGAATTAAAACCCAAACCCGTCCTTAACGGGTTCGGGTTGGGTTCGGGTATCCCCGCCCCGCCACCATATATTTCGTAAAATCAATTTTTTTAATAAAAATATTTACTTTTTTAAAAATCAAATTACATTATAAATAACAAAATAAAACAATCTCAAAAAATTTCATACATATATTTCAAATATTTAAAATAATAAATACAAATTAAATTATTAAAACATTAGCCACATATTTAATAATATAAATTATGAAATATAAATAATAATGTACATATTAAAATAAACGGGGCGGGTTCGGGGACGGGTTTGGGGTGGGTACTAGTGTCCCCATTACCCGACCCATCCCCATGTTTTCTAATCGGGGAAAACCCGAACCCGAACCCAAACCCAGTCAAAGCGGGTTTTCCCCGTCAACTTCGGGGCGGGTTCGGGTGGGTACCCGTGGGTCTGGGTTTTATTGCCATGTCTAGATTCAGCCCATGTTTATGAATGCATGCAACATATATATAACATACTTCATCATCATACTATGAGTAGCATCATCTATACTCATTTCATCATCATCATCAATACTAAGCATGTTCATATATACATCACATCATCCAATACAATTAAAGCATCAGTAAACCATAGAACCACATCACAAGGTTTACACAGTACCAAACAGTATACAAAACAGGCATACCAATCGAAAGTTACACATCATTGAACTTTCCAGAAAAAAATCACAAAACAGAATTTTTCACACACAGAACGTCATACGCGTATCATATGACCCATACGCGCCCATACGCGTATCACCTTGCCTCATACGCGTATCATACGCAATTCACCAGAACTCAAAATAGCCTAGAAACCAACTCATACGCGTATCAGCCTTGCCATACGCGTATCACCAGAAATATTTTCCTCTTTCAAAATTTCCATACGCGTACGACATCCTCATACGCTCCCATACGCAAAACACCAGTACGTGGTATTTGGGACAGGGCAACTGCGTATCATACGCGTATAGCCCATTGGGAGTGTCCCCCATACGCGTATGACCTCATCCCATACGCGTATGGCACTGTTTCATACGCGAAACACCAGAAAATGCCCAGAACCTGCAGAATTCGTAACAGTCCAAAACCCATTCGTTTTTACTCATACCAGTCCACGAATTTGAGTCTAAAAACCAGAAAAATTGCATCTAAACAGCATACAATTTCGTCCATAACCATAGTACATGATTCCATAATCAATTTCGTTCATCATACCCTAAATCTATCAGTTATTAGGGATTAACAGCTCAATTTTAATGATGAACACAGAGTAAAATTCAGAATATAGAATCTATTATCCAAACAATACTCCTAATCAACATCACTATCCATAACACGATAATAGAGATTAAATGGAGAGTCTCCCCTTACCTTAGACAAGAGTTCTTGATCCTTGGTCTCTCCCTCTACAGTTCTCCTTCACGTTCTTCGTGTTCCCCACCCTTTGTTCTCTCACGTTCTTTCTTCCTTTCCCAAATCCCAAATGCTTTATGAAAATAATAATAATAATAATAATAATTTAGTAAAAGGATTATAAAGTCACCCTCCTTCTTTTACTATTTACTCACATGGCCCAAATGCCATAAACCATTATTTATTTATTATCTTCACAAAATCCCAATAATTCTAATTATTAATTCAATATTCCAATTAAATTAATATTAAAATTATACGGGTGTTACAACTCTCCCCCACTAAAAGAGTTTTCGTCCTCGAAAACATACCTTAGGTAAAAAGTTCTGGATAAGAGTCCTTCATCTGACTCTCTAGCTCCCAGGTAACATTCCCCTCAGCAGGTCCTCCCCAAGCTACTCTGACCAAAGCTATTTCCTTGCCACGCAATTGCTTCAGCCTTCGATCCTCAATCCTTACAGGTAAAGTCTCAACCGTCAAGTTATCTTTCACCTGTATATCATCTACTTGGATCACATGGGACAGATCTGAAATGTATTTCCTCAACTAAGACACATGAAATACATCATGCAAATTTGCAAGCATCGGCGGTAAAGCGATACGATAAGCCACTTCCCCCACTCTTTCAGAAATTTGGAACGGTCCGATAAAACGCGGAGTCAACTTCTTCGACTTCAATGCCCGACCAATCCCTGTCATAGGAGTAACTCTCATAAACACATGATCTCCCTCTTGAAACTCAAGTGTTTTCCTCCTTTTGTCGTGATAACTCTTCTAACGACTCTGAGAAGTCTTCATCTTCTCCTGAATCATTTTAATCTTCTCTGTAGTTTGTTGTACAATTTCAGGACCAATCACAGCACTCTCACCAGATTCGTACCAACACAACGGTGTCCTACATCTCCTACCATACAAAGCCTCAAACGGAGCCATACCGATACTCGAATGATAACTGTTGTTGTAGGTAAACTCAATCAAAGGCAGATAACTATCCCAAGTACCTCCTTTTTCTAACGCACAAGCACGTAACAAATCCTCTAATGACTGAATCGTCCTCTCAGTCTGTCCATCAGTCTGCGGATGATAAGCAGAACTCAATCTCAGCTTAGTACCCAAAGCTTTCTGCAAACCTTCCCAGAACTTAGACGTAAACCTCGGATCTCTGTCTGACACGATACTTGAAGGAATACCATGTAGACTAACTATCTTCTCAATATACAATTGAGCTAGCTTCTCCATCGGATAATCCATTCTCACCGGTATAAAATGTGCAGACTTCGTCAACCTGTCTACCACAACCCAGATAGCTTCACAATTTCTGACAGTTCTCGGCAAACCCGACACAAAATCCATTGAGATGCTGTCCCACTTCCACTCAGGAATAAACATCGGTTGCATAAACCCAGATGGTTTCTGATGCTCAATCTTTGACTTCTGGCAAGTCAAACAAGAATATACAAACTCAGCAATTTCCTTCTTCATTCCAGGCCACCAAAACAACTTTTTCAAATCATGATACATCTTGGTAGCACCAGGATGAATACTCAATCCACTACGGTGTCCTTCTTCCAAAATACGCTTTCGGAGTTCATCAATATCAGGAACACAAACTCTGTCACCAAACCTCAGTACACCATTCTCGTCGACTCTGAATTCACTACTCTTGCCTTGATTAATCAAAGTCAACTTATCAATCAATCCAACATCAGCCTTTTGACCTTCTCTGATTTCTTCAAGAATACCACTAGTCAGCTTCAGCATACCCAATATAACACTAGTAGGAGTACCTTCACACACTAAACTCAAATCTCTGAATTGTTCAATCAAATCCAATTCCTTTACCATTAGCATAGACATATGCAAAGTCTTCCTACTCAACGCATCAGCCACGACGTTTGCCTTACCCGGATGGTAATTCAAACCAAAATCGTAATCCTTCAGAAATTCTAACCACCTTCTCTGCCTCATATTCAGCTCTTTCTGATCAAAGAGATACTTCAGGCTTTTATGGTCACTGAACACCTCAAATCTCGAACCATACAAATAGTGTCGCCACAACTTCAGAACAAACACTACAGCTGCCAACTCCAAATCATGAGTCGGATAATTCCTTTCATGCACTTTGAGTTGTCTCGACGCATAAGTGACCACTTGTTGATTCTGCATCAATACACCACCTAAACCCATCAGTGATGCGTCACAATAAACCACAAATGATTCTGTCGGATTCGGCAAAATCAAAATAGGAGCACTAGTCAATCTCCTCTTAAGCTCTTGGAATCCTTCTTCACACTTTGCATCCCAAATAAAGGCTTGTCCCTTCCTGGTTAATTTAGTTAACGGCAATGCTAACTTTGAAAATCCCTCAATGAACTTTCTGTAGTAACCTGCAAGGCCTAGAAAACTACGAATCTCAGATACTGACTTCGGAGCTTCCCACTGAGACACAGCTTCTATCTTTGTAGGATCAACAGCAATACCATCCTTAGAAATCACATGTCCAAGAAAACTGACTTCTTCTAACCAAAATTCACACTTCGACAGTTTGGCAAAAAGTCGCTTCTCTTTCAACAATTCTAACACAGTTCTGAGATGCTCTGCATGTTCCTCCTCATTCTTAGAATATATCAGGATATCATCTATAAACACCACCACGAACTTATCGAGATAAGGATGAAAGATCCTGTTCATATATTCCATAAAAACACCAGGTGCATTAGTAACCCCAAACGGCATTACAGAATACTCATAATGTCCATACCTCGTTCTAAAAGCAGTCTTCTGAATATCGTCATCTTTCACACGTATCTGATGATACCCAGACCTCAGATCAATTTTACTAAATACACGTGCTCCAACCAGTTGATCCATCAAATCATCGATCCTCGGTAATGGATACCGATTCTTGATAGTAACCTTGTTCAATTGTCTGTAATCTACACACAGCCTCATTGAACCTTCTTTCTTCTTTACCAGCAATACAGGCGCACCCCACGGCGAAACACTAGGACGAATAAACTTCTTCTCAAGCAATTCCTCTAACTGCTTCTTCAGTTCAGCCAATTCAGAAGGCGACATACGGTACGGCGCCATTGACACTGGACTAGTTCCTGGAACCAAATCAATAGAAAACTCCACTTCTCTTTCCGGTGGCAATTCATTCACATCTTCTGGAAAAACTTCTGGAAATTCACACACTACTGGTAGTTCGCTACTCGCCACTTTTTCTTTTATATTCATCAATGCGAACAACATAAACACTGTTGCACCATCTCCGATAGCTTCATTCACCTGTCTAGCTGTCATCTCCAGATTATCATTACTAACCTCTTCAGGAAAAATCACCGTCTTCGCAAAACAGTTGATATGAACACGGTTGAATTCCAACCAGTTCATTCCCAGGATTACATCGAGTTGTTTCAACGGAAGGCACACTAAGTCCATCCCGAATTCCCTACCAAAAATGTCAACCGGAAAATTCAAGCATGCAGACGAAGTAGTTACTGAACCCGACGCAGGAGTGTCAATAACCATACTTCCATTTATATCAGATATCTCAAGATTCAACCTCATAGCACAATCCAAAGAAATAAAAGAATGAGTTGCTCCAGTATCAATAATTGCAACTAAAGGTGTGCCATGAATGAAACACGTACCTTTAATCAACCTGTCCTCTGGAGTAGTCTCTGATCCTGTCAAGGCAAAAACCTTTCCTCCCGATTGGTTCTTCTTCGGCTTAGGGCAATTAGGACTGATGTGGCCTTCTTCTCCACAATTGTAACAAGTCACAATCCTCTTCTTGCAGTCAGCAGCAATATGACCCACTTGGTCACACCTGTAGCACTTCTTCTGATCAACCTTGCATTCATTCCTACGATGTCCCATCTCACCACAATTGTAACATCTGATACGAGCACTGGAATCTCCCCCACTGGGTTTCTTCCAATCAACATGTTTACCTCTACCATATGGCTTACCTCGATCCATATGTTTCTTTCCTTTTCTGTCAACCAACTCGCGAGAGTGAGATGACCTCAGCTTGATGTTATCTTCCTCAAAAATCCTGCTACAATCTACCAGATCAACAAACCTCCGGATTCTCTGGTACATGATGCCCTGCTTGATCTCATCACGAAGACCATTCTCAAATTTGACACATTTCGAGAACTCACTGGCTTCATCATCATTGTAATGTACATAGTACCTTGCCAGTTCCACAAACTTGGCAGCATACTCTGGTACCGACATATTGCCTTGAACTAGTGCCAAAAATTCAACTTCCTTTCTTCCCCTGACATCTTCAGGAAAATACCTCCTCAGAAATTCCCTCCTGAATACAGTCCAAGTAATTGCTGTGCCACTAGCATCCAGCTCAGTTCTGGTTGACATCCACCAGTCATCAGCCTCCTCAGATAACATGTGGGTGCCATATCTCACCTTGAGATCCTCAGCACAGTCAATGACTCTGAAAATCCTCTCGATCTCCTTAAGCCATTTCTGAGCACCTTCAGGATTATGCGTGCCCTTGAACAATGGAGGATTGTTCCTCTGGAAACTGTTCAGTTGTCTGTCAGCACCAATCGCAGCTCCATTGGCATTCCCTCCTAGCACACCAGCAATCATGCCCAGAGCCTCAGCGATCGCATCATCGTTTCTTCCTCCTCTTCCAGCCATTGTTCTGCTTAACACAAACAACCTAATCAGAACAAAAGTATCGACAAATAGCTCGTATTAGTCGCATACACAGAAGGACTGACACTAAGACTCTGGTCACAACGACCGACTATGCTCTGATACCACTATTGTAACACCCCTCTAATAACCCGCGGCAAATAATAATTATTAAATCAGAGTAACATGTAGAGAGGCATCACAATTTCATAAATAATAAAACACGCATCGGTATAAGTCATGCATACACTGAAAACAACTGAAATTATAACTCATTAAATAAAATCATGTTTTACACAGCGGAATTAAAAACACAGAGTCAACATTTATCATTAATATATCCGACTCAATCAACAAAACCAAATAGAGTTATAACCAACTCAAAACAGACGTGTTCCCAGTGTTACATCTACCAGAGCATGACACCGACACTATAACTAAAAACCGACTTATGAGCTAATCCTCACCAAGTCGCGCCGCTATCCTCAATCTGAAAATGACAACAAGTAAGGGTGAGTCTCATCACAGTTAACCAATGTTATCACATCATAAACAATAACATATCATAGTCATATCATTCACCCAATTGTTTCATATTCAGACAAATCACCATTCATATATCCACAGATAACAGCTAGTCAACACATAACATATACAATCATGCTACAAACAAATCATGCACATGTATGAAACTGACACTATGCATGTGGTACCAATCATCACCAGTGGAAATCATCCACCGACCGATCTATCATCATCCAGATACGGCCCTGCCAGCACAAATTCCACACAATGGGAATTCTGCCCCTCGCTGAATCCTCTCATCATATAGGATTCAGCCCATGTTTATGAATGCATGCAACATATATATAACATACTTCATCATCATACTATGAGTAGCATCATCTATACTCATTTCATCATCATCATCAATACTAAGCATGTTCATATATACATCACATCATCCAATACAATTAAAGCATCAGTAAACCATAGAACCACATCACAAGGTTTACACAGTACCAAACAGTATACAAAACAGGCATACCAATCGAAAGTTACACATCATTGAACTTTCCAGAAAAAAATCACAAAACAGAATTTTTCACACACAGAACGTCATACGCGTATCATATGACCCATACGCGCCCATACGCGTATCACCTTGCCTCATACGCGTATCATACGCAATTCACCAGAACTCAAAATAGCCTAGAAACCAACTCATACGCGTATCAGCCTTGCCATACGCGTATCACCAGAAATATTTTCCTCTTTCAAAATTTCCATACGCGTACGACATCCTCATACGCTCCCATACGCAAAACACCAGTACGTGGTATTTGGGACAGGGCAACTGCGTATCATACGCGTATAGCCCATTGGGAGTGTCCCCCATACGCGTATGACCTCATCCCATACGCGTATGGCACTGTTTCATACGCGAAACACCAGAAAATGCCCAGAACCTGCAGAATTCGTAACAGTCCAAAACCCATTCGTTTTTACTCATACCAATCCACGAATTTGAGTATAAAAACCAGAAAAATTGCATCTAAACAGCATACAATTTCGTCCATAACCATAGTACATGATTCCATAATCAATTTCGTTCATCATACCCTAAATCTATCAGTTATTAGGGATTAACAGCTCAATTTTAATGATGAACACAGAGTAAAATTCAGAATATAGAATCTATTATCCAAACAATACTCCTAATCAACATCACTATCCATAACACGATAATAGAGATTAAATGGAGAGTCTCCCCTTACCTTAGACAAGAGTTCTTGATCCTTGGTCTCTCCCTCTACAGTTCTCCTTCACGTTCTTCGTGTTCCCCACCCTTTGTTCTCTCACGTTCTTTCTTCCTTTCCCAAATCCCAAATGCTTTATGAAAATAATAATAATAATAATTTAGTAAAAGGATTATAAAGTCACCCTCCTTCTTTTACTATTTACTCACATGGCCCAAATGCCATAAACCATTATTTATTTATTATCTTCACAAAATCCCAATAATTCTAATTATTAATTCAATATTCCAATTAAATTAATATTAAAATTATACGGGTGTTACAATTAGCACTCTGATGTCCAAATTAGTGAAATATTATAGAGATAATTTAGAATAAAAATGAAAAAATATCTGAATCCAACGCATATGGAGTTTATATAGGGTGGATGATTTAACCGCTTCTATTGAAGCACCTGCATTATGGGGATCATTGTTTGATTAGCTATAACGGTAAAAGATATGTTAGATTTGAGAATCGTATATTTTGTGCTGAGTCATACATGTTCTTACTTGTTGCTATAACCGTAATTGAGTCTTTGTCCTTGGGTTTGGAATAGAATGGAAGAATCTTATAGAATGTACAAATCACTCGCTTAAAGGATACTTGGATAATTAGCTTAAGAATGTGTAGAAAATGCAAATTGTTTAAGTTTTTCTTTTCTAATATTGTCTTATTCACTTTTATATATCTCTCATTATTGTCATTCTTCCTCAAAAACAAAATGGCTGCTTCTAAATCAGCACGTGGTATTTTTCTAATTCTACCCCCTTTAAAAAAGTAACAAATATAAAATTGTGTTGATCGCATGATGAGAATTATAAAAACGACAGTTAATATTAAATATTTTTAAATTTGATTTCTGTTAATTATCTTTGCGTAAAAAAGTCAAATGAATTAATCTGTAACTGAAATAAAAATTTGTTTATGAGTACTATATGGAAATTTACTCGACTAATTTTGAGATACATATATATTTTTAAACTATGTGATTTTCATTAAGTTAATTATTTTAATAATAATTAAGTTAGTGAAAGTTAAAATTACTATTTTAATATATAATTAAAGAGTTTGAAGCAATTTATATTATTCAAACAATATATATATATATATATATATATATATATATATATATATATATATATATATATATATATATATATATATATATATATATATATATATATATTGCAAATGGACTAATGAAAGTTGGCTCATTTCTTTGAGTTCAACTCCTTTCTTTGAGTTCAACTCTTGTCGTCGATGTAAAATTCTCATTGCTTTATAATTTATTGGGGTGTAATCGGATCAGAAAAATCAATTAAATTGATAGTTCAAATCAAACCAAATAAAAAAATCGACTATTTTTAGTTCATTTTAAAATCAAACTGAATCAATGAGAACCGATGTGATTTGGTTCAATTATCGATACTAATTTTTAAGAAACGTCAAATCGACGAACTGAATCAATGACTATAATTACGCTCTCAAACTTTTATCATACCAATCATTTAGCCCAAATTTTATCTTGGTCCAACCATTCCCATCTTTGTTTACATTTCCTTACTTTCAGCAAAACATGCATTTAGAACCGAATTCCAAAAACATAGAAACTAGAAACCATCAGTTACAAAAATTTGATTTCACCAAAATATGCTCCTGCCGTCCGCCACCACTGTTGCTCTCTACCGTCGTAACGTCGTTCTAGTATGTTATGATCACATTCTTTGTGTTCAAGTTCTCTTCGTTAGTTTTCATATTTTTTAAACCTTTTTTTCCTTCTTCAACAACATTCATTTTAGCCTTGTTACAAATTAGTTTTGATGTGTTTGACGTGTGAAACATGTTAATTTATATGTATTGTAATTTTTTATTATTATTGTTGTGTTTTATTTGTTAAGCTTTCTAATTCATTCCCAAATTTTCGATGCCAAATGCCAACTTTTATATTTGATAGTGAACTTATTTCATGATGCAATGGAAATCATGTCATGTTTCGTATGGATTAAAAACAACGCATAATATGTTTGAAAATATCTTCGACTGTAGGAGGGTTTGGAACCTTGATATCGGGATCAAGAGTGTTTAGTGTCGTCGATGTTGCAACGCTGAGTTGAGCGGATAATCGAGTAGATTTCGATACTACGACTTTCACAAAATCGATTGATTATTTAAATAAGAAAAAGATCGGCTGTTGCTAAGTTGCGATAGAAAAACGACGATTTCTAGTAGAGAATCGAGGGAATAATATATTGATTCCCACAAATAACGTCAATGTTTTGGGGAACGAATGCCATTGTGGGCTCGATGTTCCGTTGATGAGGGTGTGGACTGATACCAACCCAGGTAGTTGTTTATATGACTGTGGTATGTACAAGGTATAAAACCCTCAATATTTATTCTCTTTCTAGTCACTCTTGAATACGAATTGTAAAATTCCGTCCTTTTCCATCGATCCAACTTCAAGATTACAAAATCGTGAAAAATTGTCCAGTGCATTAACCATCAAACACAGTATAATACAACAAGTTGTTTTGTACTGTTCTGTAATGTTTAGTACTATTCTGTCAAGTACTTCATATTTTGCAAATCAAACGCACCCTTAAATAAGAAAAAATATGTGAATTTTTGTGTCACTGTTATATAAAGAAATATGAGATAAATATTTGAACCATGAAAAAAATTTCATTTTAAATTTCTAAAATTAATTTTAACAATTTAATATAGACATTCAAAATAAAATAACTTTAATCATGATCATTTTATTCAATTATGTTGAAAGTTTAGAATGATTCCATAAAAAATATTTTTTTATATTATTTATATGTTGTTTAATTTTAACTAAATTAAGTAAAGATGTGAATCATTCTATATTTTTTTTAGTTATATAGACATACCCTCGCATGGATATGAATGATATTTTGAGTTATATAGACAAATTCGTGCTATCGCACGGATATTTGCTTAATTCAAATAATAAAGAGAATATCTTATCTTATCCTTTGGGTCTCTTTTGCACCATGCGAGTTTCCTAAAATGTTCTTAACTTCCGTACATGTACTTTTGGAAGCATCATTTTATTTTGTTTAACATTGTTTTGTTGCGTAGATGTACAAACAGAAGCTTCCATAGATGCATCTACGGAAGCATTTGATGTTATATTTACGGCAAACTCTTCTCCTCTCCCATTCTTCAATTTTCTCATTTCCAAACACTCAAACTCTCCAAACGTCAAAAATCAAACTTCCATAAAACTTGTTTTCTTTCTCTCGAGTTCGACCGATAACGTCAACATCAACTATCAACACATTCCAACAATTTCAAAACTTAATTTAATCGGTAAATTTTGGACTTTCCGAGTTATTTTAGAGTATTTGTAATAGAGTTAGAATTCAATTTTTAGGTGTAGAAATGATTGGATAGTTTTAGAAATATAGTTCAGAGACAATGTAGGTACTTTTTGATGTGTAAAATGGACGACCAAGCCACCAAAATGGGGTTTTTAACCTTCTGCAACAGTGATCAGATGCCATTGTTGCGTTTTTGAGGTTTCAGAACCTTCCGTAGATTCATCTACGGAAGAATGGAACGTTGGGTCATTTCGTAGATGCACCAACGGAAGAAACTCAGTGTTTTAAAACGTAAGGTACTACCGTAGATGCATCTACGGAAGAGAAAATATATATATTTTTCTTTTCTTGTTATGACTAAAGAGTATCTAACTCGATTTTATTTGTATCACAATGCAAACATTATGGTCGATCATCCAAAACACATTTTACATGGGAGGACTGCACAACATGCATCAATGTGGTGTGAATGGATGCATGTAGTATCACGGGTTACTGGCGGAGCTGCGGCTCCAACAGATGTACCTGCTACACCCATTCCAACAAGGCCTTTTCCATTTGTTCCAGTTAAGGGGCATTTTCCATTCGCTCCAATTGAGGAGTCTTCTCCATCCGTTCTAGTTGTGGGGCCTTCTCCATCTACTACTTCATCATGAAGGCCTCAGGATGATGCTGAGGGTTCCTCACAGATGCCCTCTGCCCACAGGCGTCGACGTGGCAATTCTTCTATACTTGTGCTTGTGCTAGTGACGGTCGATGCATGATCTCTAGTGCCACCTCCTGAGTTGTACGAGGATGATAAGGTGTCGGAGCCTGTCTGGTATCTGGGGGGTTCTATAGATGCATCCCTGTTGACAGGGTATGCAGATCATTCATCCAGGCATATCTGGGAGAGGGAGGTAAATTTTCTTTGGTTATTACTTATTACTTTTTTTCTTCGGTTTCTGATTAATTATTTCTAACTTTGCTTATTATTAACCGTGTTTTTTTTGGAAAATTTCAGGATAGGGTACAACCACGGCCGGAAGATTGTCTTTCTCGCGTAGCCTGACGAGGCATGGTTCCAGGATGTCCTCACAACTTTTGGGTCGAGAGACCTCTATCAGGCCGGATTCCAGATGATACATAATGGGATGTTGATGGCGTTTGCAGAGAGGTGGCATCCAAAGACATCGTCATTTCATCTTCCTCACGATGTGATTACCATCACTATTGACGATATTGCATGCGTCCTGCATATATCTATCAGGGGTATCCTCCTTAGTCACAGTAGGTTGACAAAGGAGGAAGCGGGGGAGATGCTGATTGAGGAGCTGGGGCTGATCTTGAGGACGTGCTTGAGGAGGTTGAGAGGACCCGTAGGGTGCACATTATGTTTCACTTCTTGAGGCGACAGTACGATGCCGAGCTCCTTACGACACAGGCTGCTGCTGGTATGGGTGGAAATAGGTCAGGCCGATAATAGAGGCCTACAAACTAGCCTATACATGCTCAGGCCAGGCCACACATTTTTTAAATATAAAAGGCATAGGCTTTTTTATAAGCCTATTTAGTTAAAAAGGCTAGGCCTCACGCCAAAAAAAACACTTTAAGCCTATCAGGCCGACCTATTAAAATAAATATGAATAATTTTTTATTATCATTAAGTTATGTTTTATACTTTGAATTAAAATACATAAATAAAACTTGGTTATTTTGAAGAACTTGTGAAAATAAGATGAAAACACCTGATGGACATTGTCTTCATAAGTTCTCATAAACAAATAGTCTTCCAGAACTTATGCTAATAAATAAGTTAAAATAAGTCAATGCAAATAAATTTTTATTCCCTGGGTCTTTTAGTTAGTTAGTTAGTCTATTTAAATATTATTTTAATTGTTTATTTACATATGTCTAAAACAAATAGGCTTTTATGTAGGCTAACAGGCTAACCAGGCCTTCGAAAAGGCCAGACTCAGGCCTAAAATTAAGCGTACGATAGGCTACAGGTCAGGCTTAGGCTTCAGTTTTTTTTGACAAGTCAGACTTAGGCTTGCCAAAGCTTAGTTAGGCCCAACCTATTTCCATCTCTAGCTGCTGGTGACGATGATGAGGCGGATATACCCAGGCAGCGGGCATTCAGATGTTACTTTCTATATTTGTTAGGCACCTAGGTGTTTGTGGACACGAGCTCGTCACACACAGACGTCGTTTACCTGACGTAATTATCAGATACTGCACGTGTCTAGGAGTACAACTTGGGAGCGGCTACATTGACGTACACCTACCACAGAATCGGAGAGGGATGCCTTTGGAAGGCAAGGACTATGGCAGACAGTTGTACCCTTATAGTGATAACAATCTTATACCCTTATACTTTTTCTCAAAGTTTGTTATATATTTGTGATAATAAGTTTGATCCCCGTGTTTTATTTTTCAGGGTTGGATACTACAACACTTCCCGGACATTATTGGTTGAGGAGAGGTGTTAGGTTACACTAAGGCCATGTTGCGTGCTAGAGCCTTCGTCCCCCTCAGAGGGAACTAGGTGTCGGATTCTTACAAGCATTGTCTTGACCGCATGGCCGCAGAGGACGTCCGATATGACTGCTATGATGATCACCATGAGACTATTCCGTGGGATGACATCACTTTATATTCTGGGTGGTTAGCTGCCAGTTTGATCATTATTGTTCCTTATCTTTCAGAGCGCGTCATGCGTCAGTTTGGCTACCAGTAGACGATACCTCGTCACCCTTCTAACTCTGCTCCTATTGTCATGACCTATCGACAGCTAAATGATGCCTTTGCAAACATGGAGCATCACATGGTTCTTGACGAGGCTCAGGCGACCAGATCAGAGGTAGACTAGAGATGCGCTGACGGGTACATCACTCGGTACTACAGAGAGTCACATCCATACATGATTTCCACTGCACCGGGATCAACACCCAGACTAGCTCATAAGGAGATTTTGCGGACTCATCAAGCTCGGTTGGACCACACTCAGGATGTTCTTCCTCGGTGTCGTCAGATAGCTGACATGGGGCGGACAAACGTTGTAGATGGTTTCTTTCCAGAGGGGTCTGATGTCAGACGTGTGGTGTATGGTATGATTAGACTAGCAGATGAGTCATTTTTGTACCATCAACATCATGCCAAGATAGGTGGGACACTTGACAGTAAAGGCAGAGTAGCCAGCAAACGGCGTGGTGGACGCATAGGCGGAGGCGAGGTTAGAGGCAGATGAGAGGCGTAGGATGATGTCTGACACACATAGTAGTGATGCCTATGATTTTTTTATATCTGTATATTGATTTCATTTATGTAATTTATTTTGATTATGTATTCAACATGTAGGCTGGCGATTTATACGATGTATTTTTTTGTGTACTATTTACTATTGCCTTTAAATTGCATTACTTTAATTTACTATAATTAGATTTTTCCTTTTTGTTATAAAATTTGAGTTTTTGAGTAAAATGTATATGATTTAAAAAGATTGCAGAATGTTTCGTAGGTACATCTACGGAATACTATGTTTTTAACACGTTTCGTAGATGTATTTACGGAGCAATTGTTGAACTGAAATAATTCGAATTAAGCTAACATTTATTGTGTTTTTTAACGCTTCCGTAGATGTACCTACAAAAAAAGAAACAAATTTAAAAAAAAAAAAAACTTCCAAAGGTGCATCTACGAAAACAGATGTATAATTAAAATTTCAACAAATAATTAAGAGAATTAAGAGGTGTAATGAGATATTTTCATAATAAATTGTAGTAAAAAAATAGACATGCTTGACTGAATTGTATATAAAAATATTATGTTCATTAATTATAATTTTTTTATTACTAGTTAATCTCCTACTAAAGAAGAAAAAATCTATAGCAAACAGATCCACTAAATGGTCTTCGTGTTATCATGCCTACCTACTTAAGTTGGAGTTGGAGTGGCATGCGATTATTATAACAAAATAGATTTTTTATTACTAGTTAACCTCCTAATAAAGAAGAAAAATTCTATAGCAAACGGATCCACTAAATGGTCTTCGTGTTGCCATGTTGCCATTCCCACCTACTTAAAGGACTTGAAGTGGCATGAAATTATTATAACAAAACACATTGCTGCACACGTTTTTCTAATTAGTTGACAAAACCAAAAAAGATTTTTACTAATACACATCTTACTTAAAATAATGCAAAATCGGTCATTTTCACTTGGTGTCATCGGTTGAGAAAGATGTGTCACAATAACCCACCCACCCCATCTTATACGCACTACAAAATAATCAATAGTCAAATTTGATGTCAATTTTAAATTATATGACCAACTTTTCAAAACTTCTTACTTACCTCGTGCGTTTGGTAGCACTAAACTTCCGAGTTAGTTCTTACTTTTTAGTCTAAATGGTTCATAAAATTCAAATATGACCCATATTTGTGCATTTGGTCTAACTTTGGCAGCATTTTAACACACGTCAAATGGCGTAGAAAGAAGTAATTGGTGTGCTCACGAAACTCTGGCCTCTTTCCAAATCAATCCAAACGCGTTATTTATTTAGTTTTAGATTAATCCAAACGCACTACTAGTATATACTGATACGATGTCTTTTATAACAGAAATTTGAAAATATATACTCACAAACTTTCGGTCAAAATTTGAGTGGAAAAAAAAATGTCTTAACTAAATATTTGGTGTCTTTAGTGTATTTTAAAAAAAAATAATTAAAAAAATACTTAGACGATAGAAAAATAAATTAAGAGACACATGCATGTTGTCAAAGTTACATATAAAATTTAAAAGGCACTTAATCCCTTCCCTTCAAATATATATATATTTTTTAATAAGACAATATATTAAAGAGAAAAGGTAGTTACTCAAAAATGGAGAGATTATGCTAAGACCCGATTAAAAAGATTTTTTTTATTTATAAAAAGGCATATTAAATAGACAAAAAAAATTAATATTTTTAAAAAAAGTAAAAATCTAAAAATATTTATGGGGTGGATGAAGTAGCTCAACTAATATGTCTTAATTGGGTTAAATGAGTGTAAACTGCGTATACATCTTGCAATGGCGGGTAAACACAAGGATAATGGACAAAGTATAGGTGTGAGTCAGGCATGTCATATAACCAAGTCTAGCTGCGATGTAGACTGCCCTATGGTCGGGGTATCTAAGATAAGCCTTTATGGGCATTTGTCATGTGACATCAGCGTGCCAAGACATGTCTCTTAAATGTAATAATTAATGATCAAATAATTGGTTATTACGACTCTTCACGAGGATTAATCGTATTTATGACTTTTTGTCTCATCTCAGGCTAGGGAAATAAGTACTAATAGGAGCATACTTCAAACCTAAAAGAGATACTCAATTCATACGAAAAAGTCACCTAGTGTGGCTCTTTCGGACCAACACTGGAGAAGTTGTTCAACTAGTATTCTTTGCGTAAACATTTGGCGTCCACCATAAGGCTCTCATGAAACTTGTATGGGCCGCACAAAATTGCGAAGCAACGAGCTCGTCATCCTTACATTACAAGGGCAATAGGTAGTAATCAAGACCCGCAAGTTGCCTAGGAATGACTACTCGCTGCTGGGGAAAACTCGCGCTACCAAAATGATTTGTTACAACGCAACATGCACACCCTGCAGCAAAATCAACATCATCCTCAACCAGAGGATGATGACTTGGAATACCCGATCGATCCACAACCTCGTTTTCACATTGTGGAACATAAAACAAGTAAGAATTCTACAAGAGGGTTGTCATACAAAGATCATGCTTCAACCTAACCCGCCCATGGGGGGACATGATAATAATAGATAATGACAAACGATACAAATACCACAAGGTGCAAGGTCATCACACTGATGATTATTTCCATTTGAAATAGGATACCGGGAAGCTGATATAGAGAGGCCTTCTTAAGAAATAGCCAAGAGGGCTCACAGCGTGCATGAAGAACGATGACAGAGTACCACATGTCATACGCTGAATAAGATAACAGGTGGATTTGCGGGCGGCGGTGAATCTAGATCTTCATGGAAAAGGTATGCTCGATAAGTGATGCATGTTGCGAGTATCTCTCCCATGAGTTAGTTTCTCTCCAGTGCGTCACCGAATATGTAAGCTCAAAAAAAGTTTTGAATTTTTAAAAAGAAAAATGAGATGAAGAAGTAAGATAGATGTTGTAGTGTGAAATCCACCTTTACTTACATTATAGTTCATTCACCAACCTCTTTCCTAATCTAGAAACAAAGTTTGTTATCAAAATCAAAGAGTTTGCTATCAAGGAGCATAAATTGAAATAATCGTTAGACCAATCCTCTAACATTCAAAAGATGCTAAAGGATGAGTGTTTGTACTCAAGGATAAATTGGTATAGACCTATGACATCTACTTTTGCGAGGGAAATGAATTATATGACCTTCCTCCGTCCTAGGCTGCATCTAAGTCTTATGGATGTGTTCAAAGTTGTTTGTAGCGACCAACTCGTGGATAACACGGGCGATCCCCAGTCGTTGAGTCTATCTCCTCTCTTGCAAAGAATACTCAAGTTGAGAATGAAGGCAACAATGTGACAAAGGATGCTAATCAGGAGGAGACTCACCCAAGGGCATCCTAGAGTTAAAACTAGCTTCTGAAGAAGGTTAATGAACTGCAGATTCCTCATATCCTTTCTTTTTCTTTCATTATTTATAACCATGCCCTTAGTGGTTAGCTCTAGGGAATATTATTTACTATTGAATATTTCCCCTGAGGGCTCCTCTTATATTTGATCTAGCTTATATGTTATTATTTATGTTACAAACTATCGGGGAATTTGCTTGCCCAAGTTTTATATTCACTGTTAACGTAGAGGTCCAGGATTCCACGCGTTGCTTTGGGGCAAGAAAAGGTTTCCGCATAGGAATCCATTATTTGTAATATAATTAAAAGGCGATAAGGATTCCTACCATTAGAATCCAGTGAAAGGAATCACATTGTAAAATGTAGCAAATTTTTTTCCCTTAAGTCGGTCCTTACAAATGATGCATGATCAGCGATAGAAACAAATTATTGAATAAAGAACAACACCTTTACTCAGTCCACACAAACATAGTTCCTTCAATCACATTGTTAGCTGTTACGGATGAAGACCTTGATGTGTACGTGTGTGTGTGTGTATATATATATATATGACGTATCTTATGAGAATGACATTTTTATGTGAGAACAGGATAGTGAATCTGAACTATTGGATTTTAAAATAAAGGCTTAAATAGTTCCTTTGTATGAGTCCCTATATCTTAGGTTCTTGTTGGCGTTAGTCCCTAACGTTAAAATTATGTTACAAAAACGCTTAGATGGCTATCGCTTAAATGGCCAAGAGGGTTAGAATCCATGACCTTATACCCATTACATGCATTGCTGTCCACTAAACCAGTTCTATTCTTTTGTTATAATTTGCAATACTTATGTATATAATGGATAATAACACAAAAGTTTAGTTTAAAAGAGTAAATTGTCTTTTATAAAGTAAAGTTAAGTTTTGTTTTAAAATCTAAATATAATAAATAATAATCAAAATATTTTGTGTTGAAAAAAATTGTGTTAAATTTTTTTACACGAATTTTTTTAAAATATTGAAACATTTTTTTAAAATGATTATAATAGTAGCAAATTATATATTTACTGTTATTGGATTAGCAACAAATATTTATTTATTATAAAAAATTTAAATCTTAAAGAAAAAGTTTCAAATGATTAAATAACTAAATAATTTTGAATCAAAAAATTTTGTTTAAATTTATGGTTGAAACATTAGATAGTTTAAATATTTAATAAATCAAATATTTGAATATTATTTAATAAACTCATTTTTATTTCATATTATTTCATACTATTTAATAATTACTTCATAATATATTTTAATTTTAATTTTATTAATATTATTAAATGCTAAAAATATTATTTAAAATTTTATTGAATAATTCAATTACTATATATTAAATATTTATTTAATAATATTTCAATTATTTAATATGACGATTTAGTTTATTAAATATTTCAACTATTTAATTTATTAGATATTTAGTCTATTAAACATTTCAACTATTATTATTTAATAAAATATTTAATATTTTAATTATTAATGATTAAACAGTTTATTAAGTATTTAATAATTATTTTATATTATTTTAACTATTTAATATTTGAACTATTAACATTTTAACTATTTATTTTAACAAACGATTATTTTATTAAATATTTCAACTATTATCATTTTAAGTATTTAGTTTGTAAAATAATTTGTCTATTAAATATTTCAACTACTTAATGTGTCAACCATAACTAAATTATTTAAAGTTTTAACTATATTTATTAATTATTTAATCATTAAAAGTTGAAGTTTCAACAAAAGTAAGTACTGCAGCAGATATGTATTATATATATATATATATATATATATATATATATATATATATATATATATATATATATATATATATATATATATATATATATATATATATATATATATATATATATATATATATTGTTGCAATGTAATGATTATAAGTAATCCATGGTCTAGTGGATTGAGATAAAAAGAGTTCAACCCTTGTTGGGACCAAAAGATTGAACCAAATAAAAAGAAACAAATTTAATTGTTTACGTGAAATTAATCATACTTAAAAAATGAAAAATGAAAAAAAATTAGCTGCCATGTCAGCAACGTTATCCCAGTCAGCTTTTTTTAACGAAAATCTAACCCTGGGGACTATCGCCAACATGAAAATTTTTAACGGAAATCTAAACCCAAGGACTAACGCCCACATGAAAATGAGATATAGGGACTCAGACCAAAAAAAAAATACAAGAACTAAATTCAAAAACTCGCTAACTTACAGGGACCAAGGGACTATTTAAGCCTAAAATAATTGGTGGAGATTATGTGTCACTATTTTTTCGGTCTCTTCCATCATTTATTTTAATACTGGAGGAAAGAGAAAAAAATAATCACACATAATCTCCACCATTTATTTTAAAATCCAATGGTTCAAATTCATTCTCATGTTCTCATATCAAAATGTCAGGGGTTTTGTTTTAGGCTAGGGTTCACTACTGAATTTCATCAAGTTTATAAGCTTCTGCACAGGGGTTTTGTTTATAGAACCGCTTGTGTGAGGTGCCAGCTGAAAAAACCCACTTAAGTGCATCACACCTTACGCCGTATTGAATTTCATTTAAGTGCATGTTACTTTACAGTATTTCGTTTTCTACGTAAGTGCACCGTATATTACGATGTTTTACAATTCACTTATGCACATCGTACCTTACGGTGTTATGCAATTCTCTTAAGTACACATATCTTACAATGTTCCTTATGTCACTTATTCATTCTATTTCTCATTAATATGTCCTTATGTGTGTGACCATATAGGTAATCATGATATTGACAATTATACTAAATCACACATTTAATATAATAAATAGTGAGTAGTATCTAACAAAACTTCACTTCTACCCAAGTCACGAAAAATGTCACGTGATATGAAAAATCTTTATGTGATAATGTTTGTGTGTACTACTAATTTTTTACCCTAAAGTCTATATTAAACACATGGCATAGATCGTGTCACCCTTGTCTATCTTAATATTGAGCTCTTAGACATATATTCTGTTACACAAGCTATGGGCAAATTCCATATAGGCCATGCATGTCCCTCAACATGATTTGTGGAGTACCAATGAACCATACTTATGGTCATCCTGTAATGAATAACATTTGTTTGGAAACAAATTACTCAATTCCATGTATAGGGTGCATAGTGGTTTTAGGTTGAATGGTGGTATACACCACTATCTCCTTGAGAATAACTTAGAATACTTATATAACATTCTATGTAGTATTCTCATGGTGGGTCAATCAAGTATAAATATAGTGAAACCATGTTTTACAAGTTATTGATCGAGCGAGCTCTCTTGAAGACGTACACACTTTTAATGATGCCAGCTAGTCTTTGATGATAACAACTAAAGTCAGATATAAAGAAGATAATGATGAAAATTGAAACCAGATCAAAAGGGCTTGATAAGTTTGATCCTCTGATGATGACACCTAAATAGAATATAACTCAAGCCTCATCTCAAAGTTAAGTTCAGACAAGTGTCTACTAGATTGAAGTATCTGACAAGTCTTGAAGTAATGTGAAAGCTCGCACACACACAAACACTAAAACTAGTTTTAAACTTATTTTTTTCAAGAAAATATTTCTAAAAATTTCTTGAGGTCGTGTCAAATGATTTAGGAGAGCTGTTAGAAAAGTTTTGGGCAAATTTTTGTTCTTGCCAATCGATTGGTTTAGTGCAAAAATGCGCTTTAAATGTTTAGCACAACATCTTAAAGAATGACAATGGCCATATATATATATATATATATATATATATATATATATATATATATATATATATATATATATATATATATATATATATATATATATATATATATATATATATATATATATATATATATATATATATATATATATATATATATATATATATATATTAAAACTTTTTAATCAATTAATTTTAGGCCAACCAATCAATTCGTGTATACCAATCGATTGACTCATCAATTATGATAGATCAAGGCTCTGTTTGGCAACACACAATTTTGAGCTTATAGCTTATAAGCTCATATGATAATTTAAACCTATTTGGTAACAGTCTTTTCATCACGAGCTTATAGCTTATTTTGCTAGCTTATAGCTTATTTTTCGGACGCTATTGCAAATAGCGTTTTAGCTTATAACTTATAGCTTATCATTTTTCTTCCTTTTTTATCCTTATTATTTTAACAAAAATCCACTTTTATCCTTTATAATTTATTTTAATTTAAAATAAAATAATTAGTATTAAATATCTTTTATGTCATTTTACATTTATAAGTTAGTTGAACCGCTAATTTTATCAAACACTTCAATTAGCTTATCAGCTATTAGTGTCAATCATCAGTTATAAGTAGGGGTGGGAATAGACTGGGCCGAGTTAGGCTTTGTTAAGCCTGAGCCTAGCCTACCAAAAAATTCAAAGCCTAAGCCTGGCCT
Organism: Vicia villosa; assembly: GCF_029867415.1. Classification (NCBI taxonomy): domain Eukaryota; kingdom Viridiplantae; phylum Streptophyta; class Magnoliopsida; order Fabales; family Fabaceae; genus Vicia; species Vicia villosa. The sequence goes on along the minus strand of NC_081180.1, from coordinate 19,568,496 downwards.
GTGGCATAGCTATCATAGACTTATTTTTCAGCCTGAGCCTGATATTTTCAAATGAATTATTAGCCTATTAGCCTGGTTAAAAAGCCCATATCCTTTGAACATATGTAAATACGTAGTTCAACTAATGTTTAAATGTACTAGAGAATCAAAATTACAATGAGATTAAATGTTTGTTTACATCAACTTATGTGAGCTTACATAGTAGTATAAGTTTTGTGAATTTATTTATTTGAGAGAACTTATGAAAACAACTTATGACATTATTCATAAGGTTATTTCAACCTTTTTTTTACAAGTTCTTCAAGATAACTAGACTTTAATTTTGTATTTTAACTAGTGTCTTACCCGTGCGTTCGCACGGGTACCCGTTGTTTTCGCGCATTGTGATTGAGAAAAATAAAAGATATTAGTAAAAGATTAAGTTTTGGGTAAAATTAAAAAAGTTATAAAAATAGTAATATTTTATTTAACAAATTATAATGAAGGAAAAGTTTTAAAATCGCAAATTCACGAATTATAATGAAGAAATATTCAATCAAATTATATAATTCAATTAGTGATAACTATTAGCCCAATCTCAAACTATCAGCTAAGGAGAATCGATTATTTTTTGCTAGCTAAGGAGAAAATTAATTATTTTGGCTCAATTATAACTACAAACTATCAGCCCAATCTCAAACTATCAGCTCTGTCTTGTAGGCCAATGAGAAACCACTACAAACTCCATTTATAATAATGATTCACTCAAAATGCATGATTAATAGAAAAATACTTTGACCAGTTACTTCATGTTCCCGTTAATATTCATTATTTTGATAAGTAACTTCGTATTCCCGTTAATATTTCAAATTTCTTCCCATTAATTTTCAAAATTTTGATCAGTAACTTCATGTTCTTGTTAATATTCATTATTTTGATCAGTACATCCTTGTTCCCGTTAATATTCATTATTTTGATCAATAAGTTCGTGTTCCCGTTAATATTCCAAATTCGTTTCCGTTAATATTCAAAAAAATTATCAGTAACTTAATGTTTCTGTTAATATTCAATATTTTGTCAATAACTCCGTGTTCCCGTCAACATTTATTATTTTGATTAGTAACTTTGTGTTCCCGTTAATATTCAAAATTTGTTCCTGTTAATTTTTAAAATTTGGATAGTAACTTAATGTTTTCGATAATATTCAAAATTTTGATCATTAACTTTGTGCTCCCGTTAATATTTAATATTTTAATCAATAACTCCGTGCTCCCGTTAATATTCAATATTTTGATCAGTAACTCCGTGTTCCCACTAATATTCAATATTTTGATCAATAAACTTCATTTCCCATTAATATTCAATATTTTGACCAGTAACTTCATGTTCCCCTTAATATTTAATATTTTGATCAGTAACTTCGTGTTCTCGTTGATATTCAATATTTTGTTCAGTAACTTCAAGTTCCCGTTAAAATTCAATATTTTGATCAATAACTTCAAGTTCCCATTAATATTCATTATTTTGATCACTAACTTCGTGTTTCTGTTAATGTTTCAAATTTGTTCCTGTTAATATTCAATAGTTTGATTAATAACGCCATATTTCCGTTATTATTCAATATTTTTAGCAGTAACTCCATGTTCCCGTTAATATTATATACTTTGCTCTGTAATTTAATACTCACGTTAATATTCAATATTTTGATTACTAACTTCATGTTCTCGTTAATATTCAATATTTTGATTAATAACTTCATGTTCCCGTTAATATTCAATATAATTTGATCAATAACTTTGTTTTCCCGTTAATATTCAATAGTTTGATCAATAACTTCGTGTTCTCGTTAATATTCAATATTTTGATCAGTAACTTTATGCTCTCGTTAACATGCCATTTTTTATCAGTAACTTCATGTTTCCGTTAATATTCAATACATTTAATATTTTGATCAGTAATTTAATATTATCTTTAATATTCAATATTTTGATTAGTAACTTCATGTACCCATTAATATTTAAAAAAATTCTATTAATATTCAATATTTTGATTAATAACTACATGTTCCCGTTAATATTCAATTTTTTTATCAGTAACTTCATGTTTCTATTAATATTCAATATTTTGATGATATTTTTGAAACAAAAATAAATTAATTTTAACATTGTTTAAAAATATTTGATGATAATTAAATTTTTTTATAATAACAAAAATCTTAAATTGACAAATTATAATGAAGAAATATTCTATCAAATTATATAATACAATTAATAATAAATATTAATATAATTGATTAAACTCAATTTACAAATCAAATATATTATTCCATATATAAAAATATTTGAATCAATAGTTAATTATTCCTATATATAAATATTTTTGTTTTGGAATTAATTATAAAACTATTTAAATCAATTGTAAACTTATTCTCGTTATTACATTTAATTAAATGGGTTAATATCAGTACCATATGTGCGTACCATATAATTACCAGTGTGTATCCGTAATATATTATTTTGTATTTCGATAGAATTGACCCATTAAAGTTTTAATGGTAATATTTCAATTATATTATATTATATATAGATAAATATATATATATATATATATATATATATATATATATATATATATATATATATATATATATATATATTGATTATTGATGAACTTGTTCAATTAAATTTTAAATTTTATAAATGACAAACAAATTGTATGATTAATAAAAAATATCATACAAATTTGATATTATTTACTCATATATTACTTATGTTTTATTCTATTACTACTTATTCATACATTACTTATGTTTCATTCTATTACTATTTATTCATACAATACTTATGTTTCATTCGATTACTTATGCTTATTAACACCCATAGTTATTTTTAAATATTTTTTTTAAAAAAGTCAATAGATCTAATATATTTATTTTATTTAATAATCTCTAAAAGATTTCATTTATATATATATATATATATATATATATATATATATATATATATATAACTTTCATATTTTATATTTTAAATAATTTAGTAGTATTAGTAAGAAATCTTATTAAAGTGAAAATAGAAAATAGTAGTTAGTTTTTCTATACAGAGAATGACAATGGCACATGTTGTATTTTAAATATTTTGAAAATATACTTTATTTTTATAATAATATCTATGAATTTTTTATCAAAAAACTCCATACAATATATAAAAGCAATGATATGCCTAAAACATTTTATTAAAATATGTATCTAATAATATTTATCCTTTTGTTAAATGAGAGGTTAAAAATCTTCTAACCATATGAAATTTGGTTTCAAAATTATGTTGATAAATTCATTATTTTGAAAAGTTTCTATTAAATAATTTTGAAGGAAATCAAGTGAGATAAATTATATTTATTAATTTTTAATGATAATATGATTCACTCAATTTTTGGTGATACAACATCAATATAATTGGAGTACTAAATATATTTGTAACGTATTTATTTTATACCAATTAAGATATTGGTAAGTAATTGATATGATTTTAATGTATTGATTCTATATCAATTAAATTATTCCCAACGTACTGATTTTAAGGTATGGGTCGTTAAAAAGGCTTTTATATCTTATAAAGTTAGATAATTTTAGGTAAATCATACAAAAGTACAATATTTACTCAAAATTATATTACTTTAAGTAAATCATACAATATTGTAAAAACAATATAATTTTGTAAGATATAAAAGTACAATATTTTCTCAAATCTAATAATTTAAATATACATATGATAAGTACTTAAAGAATAAGAAATCAAAAGTTGCAATCACATGCATTAAATCATAAATTAAAAGTTGCAATCAATCGATCAATGATTACTAAAGATAATTATGATATTTAACTTTTTTATAAGTAAATGATTTATGTCTTTTCATTCTAAACTCTTTATTTACCTAAAAAAATATACTGTTTTTTTCTTTATTCTTTGATTCTATTTTCTTATACATTTCAAAATTATGTATATGTTTTGAATTTGTAATATTTTATTATATTTTATATTTTTTTTGTTCGACCTTAGAATAAATAAATATCAATAATATATATATATATATATATATATATATATATTGATAAACTTAATTTTTTTAATTTGACCTAACTAAAATATTCTTTAGTTATATGAATTAATATACAATATTATGTTATTTATATATTATAATATCTATAATTTTTATAGCTACTCAGATTTAATATAAATATCACTCAAAGATAAAATCAATTAATCAATGAAATTTATTTATTAAAATTTGCAATAATATACCAATTATTTCCATATCAAGAAAATAAGTGTGCTGCTTCATTATTTCAACAAACCATACCATAATGCTTGGATTATTATGGATAAGAAGTTAAAAATTGTAATCACATTAAATCAAAAAATTAAAAATAATCAATCAAAAGTTGCAATCAGATTAAATCAAAAATTAAAGTTGCAATCAAGTAAAATGATTATGATATTTAATTTTTTTATAGGTAAATGATTTATGTCTTTTCATTTCAAAACTCTTTATTTACCTAAACAAATATAATGTTTTTTTCTTTACTCTTTGATTCTATTTTCTTATAAATTTCAAAATTATGTATACATTTTTAATTTGTAATATTTTATCTTTATTTTTTGTTTTGTTCGACCTTATAATAAATAAATATCAATAATATTTTATAAAACTAACTTTGTATATATTGATAACCTTAATTTCTTAATTTGACCTAACTAAAATATTCTTTAGTTCTATGAATTAATATAAAATATTATCTTATTTACATATTATAATATCTACAATTTCTATAATTACTAAGATTTAATATAAATATCACTCAAACATAAAATCAATCAATTAAGATTTATTTATTAATATTTGCACTTAAAATATAAAAAATTAAAGTTCATTCTATGAATTAATATAAAATATCATGTTATTTACATAGTATAATATCTACATTTTTGACAAAACTTGCGCAAGCATAACCCAGTAATTTCAAGCAGATTCTCCATTGTATATTGACACCAGCCAACTTGATTTCTACTTCTACAACTCAAACTTTCGGGACAGTCAAAGAAGAATATTTATTTCAAACGAATCGTATAGACGATGTTTTCTACTGTCTGCACCAGAAAAAATCCAAAACACATATTAGGACAATATTTAAATTGTTACTAAAAAAAGAAAATAGGGATTGGAAACAACCATGTAAAAAACGAACCATATACTATGGAGTGACGTCAATTGGTACTTCAGAATGATACATTACAAATTCAACCTGCAAATAACATGAAACGCCAATTAGTACTTCAGAATGATACATTACAAATTCAACTTGCCGCTTTGTCCATGAATAGTCGTGGGAATGACTGTAATTGCAAAAATAGTATAAACCAAAATTTTCCACATGAATAGTCATGGGAATGGCTGTGATTGCAAAAATAGTATAAACCAAAATTTTCCACGATTAGGAGATACTGTGAAAGTATGATGGTTATATATAGTAATGATAAGAGTGTTTTGGAACGTGGAAGGTGGAGGGCTTGGAAGACAGAAGGGGCTTGGAAGGCAGAAGCATTATATGAGGTCATTAGTGCTGTAAGCAGTTGTGAATGTGAATGGCCAGAGAAAGTAAATAATTTGTAAATGCGAGATCATGAGAGGTTGGAGGTTTAAAGTTCAATCCTACAATGGGAAAGGAATGATGTGGAATTTTGTGAGAAGAGAGGCTGATGTGGCATAGCTAAGAGATGAGGAAATGATAGACTTTTCTTATATGATAGATATAAAGTACAAATACAATATAAAAAATTATAAATTTATTCATATTTATTAAAATAGGCTGACCTGATAGGTTTAAAGGCTTTTTCTATGGCCTGCGGTCTAGCTTATTTAACTAAATAGGCTTATAAAATAGCCTAGGCCTTTTCTACTTAAAAAAAGCCTGGTCTGACCTGGCCTATGTAGGCTAAGCCGTAGGCCCCTATTAGTTGGTCTGCCATATTCCTACCCCTAGCTATAAGCTACTCCTCCATTCCTTATTATAACCAAAATTCTACTTTTTAGATACATTAAATAATTAATGTATTAGGACTATATATAGTCTAGATACATTAATTATTCAATGTATCTAAAACAGTATTTTAAAAACCAGACCGGATCGGCCGGTCGGACCGGTTGAACTGGACATGTAATCGGTCTGGTTCAATTGCTGGATCGGAAATGTCATTGAACCGGTCAAAACCGGTGTAAACCGTAAAAACCGGCGGTTTAATTGCATTTTTTAATTTTTTAAATTTTTTTATTTTAAAAAATTAAAACGACGTCGTTTTGATTATTTTAATTAAAAATTAAAATAAAAATAAAAGAAATAAAATTAAAAAAAAGAAAAAAATTGCAGATACGATTGATTTTGCTACGGATAATTTGATATTGAAGAAGGAAATCCCAACATTGAAACAATTTTTCCTTTCTTGAAATTAAATTTAGTTGACAATAAAATTATTTTGTTATAAATTATTCAATTAGATTATGTTGCGATTAAACTTTGTTTGCAATTATACATTATAATTTTGTACTATTTTATTATGTGTGATACATATGTTTAAAATTTGAATTAGTTATATTTTGTAGAGACTGAATCATCCAGTGCGACAGATTTTATACTTATATAGTTTTGTTATAACAGTTGGTCTATTCAACCGAATTATTCGGTTTAAACCGGTTTAGTCATGCGGTTCGACTAGTGATCCAATGGTTCGACCAATAAACCAGTGACCTAGTACCCTCACCGGTTTGATGACCGGTCTGGTTTTTAAAACACTGATCTAAAAAGTGAAATTTTGCTTATAATAAGGAATGAAGGGAGTATTAGCTATCACTCATCAGCCATCACCCATAAGCTATAAATTATCAATTAGCTTATCAGTCGACCGCCTTTATATATTCATTGTTTTTTTTTATATCAAAGTATATTTTGATAAAAAAATTATAATTAACTTTGTATACAATTTCAATTTTTAAAAACACTTTAAATATACATTCACAAAAAAAACACTTAAATATTTTATTTACCATACCAAACCAACACTTTTCTTGATATCTATAAATTGTCTAAAAGAGTGTTGTATTTTCTTTTAAAAAAGAAAAATGAAATGAGCAAGTAAGATATAGCTGTTGCAGTGTGGAATCCACCTTTACTTACACTTGAATTCACTCACCAACCCCATTCCTAACCGATCAACGGTTCAGATCAATCACCTCAAAATCATAACCGTCCATTTCGCAGAAGAGACGCACATGCAAATGGATGAACCTAACCCAGAATCAAACCTCATTCACGCGTCATTCTCTTTCCAAACCTGCCAACCTTTTCTCACTCTCGTGAAAATTTTCCCTATAAATTAGCCTCTCAGTCTCTCATTGCAACTCGTACAGCTTCGCACCGCAACTAGAACCAGTTCAAGCGAAGCCACAATTTCTCTCTAATCTTCTTCTTCTACCTTCAAGGTACTCTCACCTTTTCTTCATTTCTAGTTCCTCTTTTGGTTTTTGCTTTTGTTTTGATTTTCATGATGAAGTAGATTTCATTTCTCTATTTGAGTTAGGTTTTTGTATTTTTGTTTTGTTTTGTTTATTCTTTTGAAATTAGGTTAAGTTCTGTTTCACCGGTTTTATTTTTAATTCTGTTCGGTTAACCTAATTTGAAATTAAGCGGTTACAATTTCAGATCTGGTAAATTTTGCATGCTAATATGCTGTTATTTTAAAGAAATTGTTGATTGTATGGTAAATATTAGATTATTTTTGTCTGTAAATGAATATTTTAATTTGTTAAACATTGATTTAGGTTTGAGATTTAGGGTTTTAGCAGATTTTAGGGTTATGGTTGATTTATGCATGGTTGAAAAAGTGGAGTTTATGTGTGGATTTGTTGTTGATTTTTGTGTGGGTTGGTTTTGCAGCTACTAAAGATGGCAACAGAGACTTTTCTATACACTTCTGAGTCAGTGAACGAGGGACATCCTGACAAGCTTTGCGATCAGATCTCTGATGCTATTCTAGATGCTTGTCTTGAACAGGATTCAGACAGCAAGGTTGCATGTGAAACTTGCACCAAGACTAACTTGGTTATGGTTTTTGGAGAGATTACAACCAAGGCTAATGTTGATTATGAGAAGATTGTTCGTAACACTTGCAGGAATATTGGGTTTGTTTCTGCAGATGTGGGTCTTGATGCTGACAACTGTAAGGTTCTTGTGAATATTGAGCAGCAGAGTCCTGATATTGCTCAGGGTGTGCATGGTCATTTCACTAAGAAGCCGGAGGAGATTGGTGCTGGTGACCAGGGGCATATGTTTGGGTATGCTACTGATGAGACTCCTGAGTTGATGCCTTTGAGTCATGTTCTTGCAACAAAGCTCGGTGCTCGTTTGACCGAGGTTCGTAAGAATGGTACATGTGCGTGGTTGAGACCTGATGGTAAGACTCAGGTTACTGTTGAGTATTACAATGACAAGGGTGCGATGGTTCCTATTCGTGTCCACACTGTTCTTATCTCTACTCAGCATGATGAGACTGTTACCAATGATGAAATTGCTGCTGATCTCAAGGAGCATGTTATCAAGCCTGTGATTCCAGAGAAGTACCTTGATGAAAAAACCATTTTCCACTTGAACCCTTCTGGCCGTTTTGTTATCGGAGGTCCTCATGGGGATGCTGGTCTCACTGGCAGGAAGATCATCATCGACACTTACGGTGGATGGGGTGCACACGGTGGCGGTGCCTTCTCAGGAAAGGACCCAACAAAGGTTGATAGGAGTGGAGCCTACATTGTGAGGCAGGCTGCCAAGAGCATTGTTGCAAGTGGACTTGCAAGGAGGGCCATTGTGCAAGTCTCCTATGCTATTGGTGTGCCAGAGCCTTTGTCTGTTTTTGTTGACACATATGGAACAGGCAAGATACCTGATAGGGAGATTCTCAAGATTGTGAAGGAAACCTTTGATTTCAGGCCTGGTATGATCTCCATCAACCTTGATCTCTTGAGGGGTGGAAATGGCAGGTTCTTGAAGACTGCTGCTTATGGTCATTTTGGTAGGGAAGACCCTGACTTCACATGGGAAGTGGTGAAGCCTCTTAAATGGGAGAAGGCCTAAGTCATATCTATGGTGGGAGTTTTCAGCCTTTGCCTCTATCTACTATTTTTCAAAACTTTTAATATCGAGTCTATTTTTTTTTTCTTGTTTATGGATTTTTTTTGCCGCAGCAATATAAAAAGTGGTCTCTGTTTGTATGTTCAATGCATTTTACTTTATATGAATGTCAAAAAAAGAGTATTCTACCCATTATATTGATACATCTGTTGATTAACTCATGCAATTCAGTATTCACCCCAAAAATTGTTTGGTTTTGGACAGAAATATGTATAAAGATTTGGTATAATTTGCTTGTGAATATTGGTAACAGGTTCAAAATATCAATCTCTAATCAAGAACTTTTTGAGATAAACTAATTAAAGTGCAGGATTTAGTAAGGAGTAGTGCTAACAATTTTTATTCTCAGATTAAAAAAGTGTTTATCCTAATAAATATCTTAAATTTATCGTTTACTTTTGATCCATTTTTTAACTAAAGCTGATGTTACATGTACTCCATTCATCATAAATTATGACTCATAATGGATGGTCACTTGAGTTTTGTACACGTTTTGTTTATTTTTGTCTCTTGCTTTGAATGAGAAAATTTAAAAATAATAATTAAATTGAACAAATAAATGAAAAATACAAAAGAAAAAATGGGAAAAGAATCTAATCCATTAATAGAAGATTAACAAAAATTAACCGAAACAAAAAATTAAGCACACTAACTTTTTCTCTTATAAAATTATCATTCGCGTTAATTGAGGATGAAGTTCCACCAAATATTATATCGAAAAATCTGCATTTGTTATACAATCAATTTTGAAATGAAAACTGTTTTTCTATTTAGACAGATGCTTCATTTATATGATCAACACAATTATTGATATGAAAACAATTTTTCTATTTGGTAGAAGCTTCTAAGATCATCACATTTATTGATATGAAAACAATTTTTCTATTTGGATAGAAATTTCTAAGGAACAATGATATTATTAGTGAATGCTCGTCCGATATAACAATACTTGTAAGTTCCTCTTGAAAAGAGGTCAGAATGTCCACGTTTTTAGGGAATGTATCTAACTAGGTGTCCAACAAATTAAGAAAAACTCTTCCATAGCTTGTAAGTCAAAAATTTCATTTAAAACAACCATCAAATGTTCCATTTAATCTAGCGAAATCATGGACATTTTAAATTGTTCCAAAGTTTATGTGTTATCGAATTTGAGTTGATTTCTTGTGTTTTAATTTTTTTTAGATGACCAAGACACCGATTAATAAGATTATTTAGATTTGGACTCCAACCTCGGTTATAAGTGTTGAAATGGCCCACTAAGATAGTTCGATCAAAATGCACGAAGATAGTTCGATCAAGTTGTCTGTATAATAAGGACTTTACGCGTGTCCAAAATTTTATCATGTGACCGCAATTCAATAAAAGGTGTTGATGAATTTTCAAATCTTAAGTGTAGAGGAAACATCTAGAAACCAATTTAATTTCTCTCCTTCTAAGATTGCTATCTATTAACTATATTTCCAAAAGATAATAGATTTTGCAAGTGAAATGTAGGGTTGCCAAAATAGTTTTGGCCAAGCTAACTTCTAAATTGTCAATACTATGGAATTCATACACATCTTTTTGAATGTAAGTGTTCCATTAATTGATCATTTCTAAATTAATTTTTATACACATCTTTTTGATTGTAAGTGTTCCATTAATTGATCATTTCTAAATTAATTTTTCTTCATATTATCATAAAGAGGAATTGTGGTTTTGAAATATTATTTGTTATCTATATTAACTCAAGAAAATTTGTCACCCTCTCTTGGGAGAAATTTTGCACTCCTATCTCTGCAGGTAGACTTGATATGAGAAAAATCAAGAACATTAATAAAACAAGACATGTCACTCTTGAACAAAACATTATTAACAGACAATGAATCAATACTCTTAGACGCAAATTGAGTTGTGAAATAGACCGACCCGACCCTGTCTGCTTTGACCCAGGGGCCTAAAACATATAAAGGGGTTGAAGTGGGTCAATCCAATTACTTCATGGGTTGTCAAAAATGAGTCCGACCCATATATTAATAGGTTCTGCGGTCCGATGGGTCAGTCAATCCTTTATTTCAATATTATAGTTCTAAATTTATAAAAATAAATGTAATGGATAAAAGCTACATAACATAAGTAGAGAGTAATGATAAACTTAGTTAAGTGATATAACTGAATATTATCTCTTTATCTCACAACTATTTCTTTAACTATATCATCTTGAAACATATCTTCATCTTTTTTAACTTTTCTTTTTCAATTGAAATACACTTATACAATTATACCTTAGCTCAATATTTTTTCACCAAAATTAACTAAAATTATTTTAAAATTTTATTTTTAATGACCACTTATTTGAAAAATATTTTAAACGTGACATTGATATTTTAAATATATAAATAATTAAATAAAAGTTATATCAATTAAAAAAATCAAAATATGATAATTTAGAGTATTATTTTTTGTTTTGTTTTTCTTGAAATAAAGAATTAAAGAAAGAGAGAGGGAGAGGGAGAGGGAGAGATTAAATTGGCATATAATTTCACAAATTTAGTCATCTTCGAATTGGCGTTGGTCCCGTTCCCAATTTTTCTGCCGATTTGCGTTTCTCGAAAAAAGCTCAAAAATAATAAAGTTAAGGGCATTTTTGACAATTTACCACATACACTATATTAACCCATTTTCTCTCTTTTTCTCTCATAACTTCAAATCACCCAAAATCTCATAAAACTCTTCTCTCAATTCTCAAAAATCAAAAACTACAAAATCACAAACGATCTAGTCGGCATCGTCTTTGCATGTGATTTCATCCATCAATTCGGTAATCCACTATAACTCTTGATTGATGACTGCTAATGTTTTTTTAATTTGAATTAGCATGATAATTGATGATGATATTTGATTGTTGATCATGATAATTGTAATTAATTGATTGAATATGAGAATTAGATATGGTTTGTGTTGATAATTGTCGATGTTGTTCTTGAATTCAAAATTAGCACATAACATGTTTGATTGAATGAGTGTGAGAGTTGTCTTGATCATAATTGGTAGTATATTGAGTGGTGCTATTGTAGTTGCTAATTAATGATGCTAAATCATGGTTTTATGTTGATTTTGTGACTTTATAATATCATTTCAATATGTGAATTGTTGATGGAAGTTTATAGTGTCTTGATGTGGATTTAGAACCTCAAAAAAAGTCATAAAAATATGGTTATATGAACACATAGTTGTTGGAAATTTTTGGTGATGTTTTGGTGTTGATTTGTTGATTTTTCTAGTGCCATTTCAATGTTATAATTTAGCTGGGAATTTAATGGAGTTTTCATGTTGTTTTGACACTTTGAAAATGCATAAAAACATATTGACATAAGTGCTTAAGTGCTGGAAAATTCGGCTACTAATTGGTGATGTTTTAGCATGAAAATTGATGAGAATGGTGTGATTAAAAGTGTGAAATGCTGGAAATTTTACCTGTGCCATGAACATGTGAATTTTTGAATGTTGGAATTGGTTTGTTGATTGATAACACTTGTGTAAATTGTTGGAAACTCTTTGTTGTTAATAATGTTGCATAAACGTGGTGTTGGCGGATTGTTGTGCTCACTACTTGCCTATTGATAGATGTTGGAATTATGTTGGTGATAAAGGCTTGAAATTCGTTTCATGAAGGCTCAATTTTTGGTTGTTGCTAATTTTGTAAATGGTATTTGAAATTACTTTGTAAAAAGTGAATTGGTGTGGATTATACTTGTTTGTTTGCCACTTGAAAACTATGTTTGTATGCTTAAACTTTAATCACACATATGTACTATCTCTTGCTAAATGCCTTGATCCATTCTCTTGTGTTCATGTATGTTTCAAATGACTTTGTGGGACTGTTTTCATGCACTTTTACTTTTGGTGCAGCAAGTTTGTGGTTCAAATACACTACACTTCCCATCGATAAATTTAAAAAAAAACATAGTATTTTTTATGCATTTGTAACAAAACTTGTTGGCATTGCTTGTGGATTGTTTCTAAGTGATAAAATGTTGTTTCCATGTGCCTTCAATTGATTCTGAGTTGCTGCATTTTTCTATTTTATGTTTTCATCGTGTTTTGCTCGGTTTTGACATTTACACGCGTCATGTCGGCTTTGTTTCAATTTGTCATATCTTTTGATCTATGATGAATTTTTGAGCATGCGAAAAATGTTTTCCATATGAATTAATATTTTCAGAGCTGATGGTGCAGTTTATTTTCGGTTTCGACCGATTTCTTTTACCGTTTTTGCTACTGCCCCTATTCCGAAAGTCACATTTCTGGGCCGATTTTGTAAATTCTGATTGCATATTTGATTTCTTTAGCACATTTATAGCTTACCATGAAGTTTTGGCTTAATTCCGACAAAGTTGGTTCTTACCGTTTTTACCCGGTCTCGCCGTTTCGGTGTACCGTTTTGCTTGTAAATATTTGTTTTGGCTTCCGTAATTTTAGTGTACATATTTGATAGGCTTTTGATTGCTATTCCATGTTACAATTTCATTTTTGCTTAACTCATGCTTAAAAAGTATATTAAATACCGTATTTTCGCTTTAAACGTGTGTATTTTTGTCTTTGTCTGCATTCCGCACTCTTGCATTCATTTGTTACATATTTTTGACACATTTTGTACATACTTCCTTATGTGTATAGCTGTTTCCCTGTCAACTTTTTATTCGCCTCTTACCGCGTTTATATTTTCTACTCCATATTTCATTTTCGGTTTAGTTTATAATACAATAACGCAATTCTGATTGCAGTGTCTTGTTATCTTTAACGTGTGTGCTAATATGCAAGGTAACGTGGAGGCTCTGGTCAATAACTACTCTTGTGTTCCGCTTTATTTGCGGGACACGACATTTATCCTCTCTCTAATTCGCGTTTCTACACGCATCCTTTATCATTATACTTGCTTGTCCGGATTTCTGTTTCCCTTGCAGGTGTATGGTATTTGTTATGCTCGATACACACGTTTGTGTGTGATTTACTTCCATCACACAGACTCTTGATTGCTTACGCGGATTTTAATCGGAGTGCTGACATGTTTGTTGTTGCTTTTGCTAGCTCGCTCACGGGATCTCTTGTTTTCTTTTGTTATTTGCTGCTGTTTACGGATCATAATCTGTTTGGTATTGATCTCGTTTCATTTTATCTTTTCCCGCATTTTATTATTCCGCATCATTCAATAACATGAGAGGTAGGACTTAGGCATTCATCTGGCCAAGCCCTCGAAAGAGGCTCTATTTTTATTGGTGTGTTTACGTTTGTGCTTGCAGGAAGTCCTAACAAAGGCCATTGTAAGTCCTCGAGAAGGCAAGCGGAGAGGGTTAGCAATCAACCCCCGCAACTTTCAGTCCCCAGATCGTCCCTATGCTCACTTTTTTCAAGTTCAGAGCTCTGGACAAGTCCCCAAGTTCGTCGAGTCGAAGGCCCAATGGGTAAAGTGAAGCGGGTTCATGCAATCGAACCCCCACGTTTCTTAGCTCACGTTGACCGACGTTGATGCTCGGTGTACGCACGCACCAATTTGCTTCTGCTCCTCTTTGCCCCGGTAACACAATGCCGCGGTTAAAGATTCACAGCTCCTTGGTCTAATGCTTGGTTGACTCGGGTGATACGCTCCCCTTGGCTATGGCGGGACCGTTTTTCTATTACTTGGCTTGCGACAGTAGGTGTTTGCTTTACGAGCGAGACTCGTTTGTGTGATACTTTTGTTTGCATTCGCTTATTCCCCATAGATTGTTAGGTTAGTTTAGTCTTGTACCCTTTGTATGACAACATAGGTAGCAAGCTTTTCCCCTAGCTTCGGTTTTCCTCATGCATTCTTTAAAACGCAAACCATACTCTTTGATTTTCTTTTCTTAAGAGCTTGTTATTTTCGCTCCATTCCCAAGCGTAAGACTCCAAAGGTCGAGTAGAGGAGTGCGAATGTAACTCGTTCTCCTAAAAAAGACAAAACAAACATAAACTAGTTAGCCGAGCTACGGTACCTCTGATTCCTCAAAAAGGATACGTAAGCAGCAGGGTAGGGTCCGTGCGAGTATAACTCTTTCTTTTCCCTATATTTTGCATGCATACTAGTTCAGTTTAGGTGTAGATTTGTTACACACCCATAGATTAGGCCATAAGCGTGGATCCCATCAAGTACGATGGGCGTGAGGGGTGCTAACACCTTCCCCTCGCGTAACCGACTCCCTTACCCTCTTCTCTGGTCGTGAGACCATTGTTTTATTTTTGTGGTTTGCTGGCATTCCTTTCCTTTTCAGGATAAGTATGTAAGTGGCGACTCTGTTGATTTTCGCGGTATCGACAACTGGTTGGGCTGCAAAAACATGTTTGGTGATTTTAATTAAAAAAGAGAAGCTTCAAAAATAGTTTTTGTGTGTGTGTTTGATTTATCTATAACACTTCTACAAACACCCTTGTGTCTTTACAATATACTGACTACTCGGACATGATCATGCGAGTTTCCACACTTCCTTTATTTTACACTCTAAAGCTTCAAGTCCTTTTACCAAATATACCAATCATTTAATCATTTTACTTGTGTCTTATGTTGGATGAGACTCGATATATCTTCAAGTTAACCATCATCATCAGAAAGTTGTGAATATTTCACTGGTGATTATAATCCTAATTGCTTTACTTCCTACATTATTATCATTATGACCACTTCAAGTGTTGTTACTACTTAAAGTGTTGTCATCATCAAAACCATGACATCATCAAGGATAAGCATTTGCTTATTGAGTCTTACTATCCACGAGCTTCTTGATTATACCTGCAAGAAAAAAATTCAACAACAACTGAGGGATCTCTTGTTTGGTTTACCTCTATTCCAAGTTAAGTGAAATTTATTTATGAAAGACTGGACAAATAAAGGGAAACACCTGTCTATTTACAATAATATTTTTTTCACCTTTACTCTTACTAATATTTCATAAAACTTGTGTTACTCCCTTACTAGTATTTCATCTGAACCATTTTTAAGCATGGATCCACAAGAACTTTCGACGCCTCTCCATATAGGCATTGTAAGAACAAGCATACACTCACAAATGAGTTTTTGATTCATGGCAAACATCACAAGCAACCAAATACAAAAGCATAAATGAATGACTCAAGACAATGGAAGATTATGAAGCTCAAATCACTCAGAAAATGGTATTGCATCTGTTAGGTCGACCAAGCAAAGCCCTAGGTCGACTCAAAACTAGAGCAAACTCAGCAAAACTGACAAGGTCACTGTTAGGTCGACCTACCCACACTCCTAGGTCGACCTAAACTGAAGGGATTTACAGATGTCACTGTTAGGTCGACCTACCCACACTCCTAGGTCGACCTAAACTGAAGAAAAGTCACAAAAATGCATTTCAACTGACTTTAGGTCGACCTAAACCTTCAACAGGTCGACCTAACTGGAAACAACTGCATTTAGGTCGACCTAAACCTTCAACAGGTCAACCTAACTGACTTTAGGTCGACCTAAACCCTCAGCAGGTCAACCTAACAGATTTTAGGCCAACCTAACAGGTCAACCTAACTGGGACAACTTCAACTCTGCTTCTGTTAGGTCGACCTAAGCACTAAAGTAGGTCAACCTAATTGCTGAAAACTTCCCAAATTATGTGTTTTCTCTGCTCCAACATACCAGCAACTATATATATCATTCCATGTTAATTATTCATTAACACCAACGACTGAAAGATACACAAATGCTTCTCATCTTCGTTCTTCATCATCTCCAACACAATTACACATAATCATTCTTGCGTTGCGGGTTAGTGATGAGTTTGATAACGTCCATGGAACGGAATTGAAGATTCCTAGTGGGTGAAGGTTTGTGGGGTTTGTTGGTGAATAAAATCTGCGGGTTTTGTCCTCCACGACGGGTGGTTCTTGGGGGTTTTTATCAAGAGGCGTTCATTGAGGATTCGGCTGAGTGTAACGATTGAGGAACGGGGAGTTCAAGGAATCAAGACAATGCAGAAGGGAATCAAAATGAAGCTCTTGGATAACCTTGATCTTGGTCAAGATTAAATGGGAAGAAGATTCAAAGGATCGACATAATTGGTTTATCGTTTATCGCTTTGTTATCTTCTTTGTATATACTACTTTCAACATTAATGAAAGATTACCCAATTTTAATTTGGAATTGGGGGCAGACGTAGTCGTAGCGAGGACGGTCGACGAACTGCCTAAACAAATATCGTGTTCTTATCGCTTTTATCTTTTTCTTTTTATTCTGCTCATAATTGGTATAATTGCTAAATTGATCAATGATTCAAGTGTTAAAATTGTGAATTAAAAGTTCTGCATAAACATCACAATTCACCACATCTTGAATTAGCATCAATTTGAATATTGTCACCAAGTGTTTGTCTATTTGCTCAATCCACCTTACTGCATTGTAAATCAAAGTTTGTCAATCTAGAAGTTAATTGATATTCAGTTGTGACACGTATTGATTCGATAGCATATCTCCTTATCCGGAATTTCGAATATCTTGTGGTTTTGTAACACATATAACCCTTTGCAATAGCGGTCCGTAATAGACGCAAGTCGATTCAGAACCGCTTTCGCTATAGTCTGTAAAAATCTCGGAAAAACTGTGTTGGATCTATTCACCCCCCCCCTCTAGATCCTTAGGCCAGCGTCTAACAAGTGGTATCAGAGCTCTGGTTTATTCCGTGCTACGTGAAACACTTATTGGAAAGATGGCTTCCGGACCTAAAGGGGCTCATAATAGAGCTCCAGTTTTCAACGGCGAAAACTACGGCTATTGGAAGGATTGTATGTGTGTCCATATCAATGCAATTGATAGGAACATCTGGACAGCTATTGTCAATGGTCCATTCCAGATCACCATGACAAATGCAGCTGGTGCAGTTGTTCCAAAACCAGAAGATACTTGGAATGCTGAAGATGAAAAGAAATATGCATACGATTGGAAAGCGAGAAACATTCTAATCTCAGCTCTAGGAGTTGATGAATACTATCGCGTTTCCCATTGTAAATCAGCTAAAGCTATGTGGGACACATTGCAAGTTGCCCACGAGGGAACGGATGATGTCAAACTAGCTAGGATCAATACGCTAACTCAAGAGTTCGAACTTTTTCACATGGAAGATGGTGAAACCATCGAAAGCATGCAGAAAAGATTCGTTCACCTGAAAAATCGATTAAATTCTCTTGATAGACCTGTTTCCAATGCAGTTGCTACTAACAAAATCTTAAGATGTTTGAACAGGAAATGGCAACCCAAAGTTACAGCAATAAAGGAAGCAAATGATCTAAACACTTTAGATATCACAACTCTATTTGGTAAACTAGAGGAACATGAACAACACCTTAAATGCCTTGACATGCGTGAGAAAAGGACAAAGAAAGAAAAGAACATGGAGAAAGAGGTAGAGAAGAAGTCAATAGCTCTAAAAGCTTCGAGCTCCAAGACCTCAAAACGAGAGCCAAAGGATAGTGACACAAGTGATGACGAAGACTCCGATGATGAGGAAATGGGACTGTTTGTGCGAAGATACAACAAATATCTAAAGAAAAATGGAGCAAAACATTCCGACAAAGGCAAAAGATCGTATACTCCTTTATATAGTAAATACACTTTTGTACCAAAAGTATCAACTAGCAAAACTCCATATTCTCATCATATTACCTGTCATTATTGTTGCAAAAAGGGACATACCATTGAAAAATGCAAATTTAGGAGAATTTTAGTTCCTAAAGGAGTATTTCAATGGTTGCCTAAGTGCAACAAATTGTGTACTCACTACCAAGGACCCAATGAAAATTGGGGACCTCCCTCTTTAAATTAATCTTGCAGGAAAAGTGTCTTGACATTGCCGAAAGGTTGTGGTTCCTTGATAGCGGATGTTCAAGACACATGACTGGAGACCTATCTCTTTTCGTTGAGTTTCAAGCAAAGAAAAAGGGGTATGTCACCTATGGAGATAACAATCGGGGAGCCATACTTGGTAAAGGAAGTGTAGGTAACCCTTCTACCACTACTATAACTGATGTGCTGCTAGTAGAAGGTCTTAAACATAATCTTTTAAGTATAAGTCAATTGTGTGACAAAGATTTTAAAGTAATGTTTACAAATTCTGGCTGTACAATAGAACATACTAAGAAAAGAGACATTATGTTTAAGGGCTTAAGAGTAAACAACATCTATATGCTAAAGCTGATGAGGGCATATTCCTTGGTTACTCACAATCTAGCCAAGCATATCTGATATATAATAAGAGATTACTTATAGTAGAAGAGTCAGTACACGTGTCTTTTGATGAATCTTATGCAAAATATGTCGAGAAAGGTCTTTCATTTAATGGTGCAGGTCCGTCCACTGAAGACATTGTCAAGGATAAGGAAGACGAGAATGAAAGTATTGTAAAGAAAGATGCTGAGAGAGAGAAAGATGAGTCTCACTATGAAAATGAAAAAGAAAGCATCTCAAACAATGAAGACCTTCCCAAGGCCTGGACAAATGTGAAAGACCATCCAATTGACAATATAATAGGAGACATCTCAAGGGGCGTTACAACACGCTCAAAGATAAGTAACTTCTGTCATCATTTTGCTTTTGTTTCACAAGTTGAGCCGAAAAACGCTAAGGATGCATTACTTGATGAGCATTGGCTAATGGCCATGCAAGAAGAATTAAACCAATTTAAACGGAATGATGTTTGGGACTTAGTCCCTCATCCGGGAGTTCATCAAGTAATAGGCACTAGATGGGTTTTTCGTAACAAACTTGATGAAAACGGCGTTATTACTAGAAACAAAGCTAGATTAGTTGCCCAAGGTTATAATCAAGAGGAAGGTATTGATTATGAAGAGACATACGCTCCTGTAGCACGTCTCGAAGCTATTCGCCTCTTACTTGACTATGCTTGTTCAAAAGATTTCAAACTATTCCAAATGGATGATATTATATTTGGGTCGACTAATGCAAAACTTGTCAAAGAATTTTCTAAGCTTATGCAGAGCGAATTTGAGATGAGTCTCATGGAGCTGCTCAAAAGATTTGGAATGAGTGAAGCGAAGGAGATTGACACACCTATGGCAACAAATACTAACCTAGACAAAGATGAGAAAGATATCAATCTTGTCCAAAGAAATCTCACTTAAAAGTTGTCAAAAGAATTCTGCGACATCTACGTGGAACTCCTACATATGGCCTATGGTATCCGAAGGGAAATGAGTGTCATTTGGTAGGATTCTCCGACTCAGATTTTGCTGGCTGCAAATCCGATAGAAAGAGCACCAGTGGAACATGTCATCTATTCTCAAATTCATTGATAAGTTGGCATAGCAAAAAAAAAACAAGTATCGGTTGCATTATCTACTGCTGAGGCAGAATATGTAGCTGCCGGAAGCTGCTGTGCGCAGATATTATGGCTCAAGCAACAACTTCTTGACTTTGGTATTAAGCTTGATCGTATACCTATCATGTGCGACAACACAAGTGCCATAAACTTGAAGAGCAAGAAGCAACTAGCTGACATCTTCACCAAACCTCTTGCAACGGAGCAGTTCTTCAACATTCATAGGGAATTAGGGATATTAGATATCTCTAATTTTGAGCTAAATGCGTTTGTTTTCTTAATTTTATTCCTTTACTTTATATATATATTGATTATGCTCAAGCTAACATCTCTTTCAGTATGAAGGTAGTTCATCATCAAATCAAGCATCATTCCACATTGACTAGAGGAATATACTTCATTATACGAAATGATGACGAGATACCTACAATTGAGAAAGTGGTAACATGTTTGTTGTTCACTTCCAAAAATATCATTGATACTATAATATGCTATCAATTAACATGTTTATAGTGACTTCTTATATGCTTCTCCACCTATCTCATTTACATGTATATGTTGTTCATCATTACTCATAACATATCATGTTTGGACATAAAAATAGTAGAATAAGCATACATCTAACATGTTTGGGCAAACGTTAGCGAGTATTGCATTAGTTCATTTCATTGCATTGCATATCATTTCTGTCATGTTATTATGTCTTTTATTACTTGAACTTAAGCTTGGTTTGTACCTTTAAATATGTTTGGATATTATGCTCTATTTCTTTACTATTGTGTTATGTAAGACATTGTTTTGTTTAGATTATTTTGTTATTCTCTTCTACTATTCTCCTGGCTTCTTTCTTTTTGATGTTGACAAAGGGGGAGATGAGTTGAGAGTACGGGGGAGCTTACGCATACAAGACCGGGGGAGCTTTCGTCATTTAATCAAATGTTTGCCATCATCAAAAAGGGGGAGTTTGTAAGAACAAGCATACACTCACAAATGAGTTTTTGATTCATGGCAAACATCACAAGCAACCAAATACAAAAGCATAAATGAATGACTCAAGACAATGGAAGATTATGAAGCTCAAATCACTCAGAAAATGGTATTGCATCTGTTAGGTCGACCAAGCAAAGCCCTAGGTCGACTCAAAACTAGAGCAAACTCAGCAAAACTGACAAGGTCACTGTTAGGTCGACCTACCCACACTCCTAGGTCGACCTAAACTGAAGGGATTTACAGATGTCACTGTTAGGTCGACCTACCCACACTCCTAGGTCGACCTAAACTGAAGAAAAGTCACAAAAAATGCATTTCAACTGACTTTAGGTCGACCTAAACCTTCAACAGGTCGACCTAACTGGAAACAACTGCATTTAGGTCGACCTAAACCTTCAACAGGTCAACCTAACTGACTTTAGGTCGACCTAAACCCTCAGCAGGTCAACCTAACAGATTTTAGGCCAACCTAACAGGTCAACCTAACTGGGACAACTTCAACTCTGCTTCTGTTAGGTCGACCTAAGCACTAAAGTAGGTCAACCTAATTGCTGAAAACTTCCCAAATTATGTGTTTTCTCTGCTCCAACATACCAGCAACTATATATATCATTCCATGTTAATTATTCATTAACACCAACGACTGAAAGATACACAAATGCTTCTCATCTTCGTTCTTCATCATCTCCAACACAATTACACATAATCATTCTTGCGTTGCGGGTTAGTGATGAGTTCGATAACGTCCATGGAACGGAATTGAAGATTCCTAGTGGGTGAAGGTTTGTGGGGTTTGTTGGTGAATAAAATCTGCGGGTTTTGTCCTCCACGACGGGTGGTTCTTGGGGGTTTTTATCAAGAGGCGTTCATTGAGGATTCGGCTGAGTGTAACGATTGAGGAACGGGGAGTTCAAGGAATCAAGACACTGCATAAGGGAATCAAAGTGAAGCTCTTGGATAACCTTGATCTTGGTCAAGATTAAGGGGGAAGAAGATTCAAAGGATCGACATAATTGGTTTATCGTTTATCGCTTTGTTATCTTCTTTGTATATACTACTTTCAACATTAATGAAAGATTACCCAATTTCAATTTGGAATTGGGGGCAGACGTAGTCGTAGCGAGGACGGTCGACGAACTGCCTAAACAAATATCGTGTTCTTATCGCTTTTATCTTTTTCTTTTTATTCTGCTCATAATTGGTATAATTGCTAAATTGATCAATGATTCAAGTGTTAAAATTGTGAATTAAAAGTTCTGCATAAACATCACAATTCACCACATCTTGAATTAGCATCAATTTGAATATTGTCACCAAGTGTTTGTCTATTTGCTCAATCCACCTTACTGCATTGTAAATCAAAGTTTGTCAATCTAGAAGTTAATTGATATTCAGTTGTGACACGTATTGATTCGATAGCATATCTCCTTATCCGGAATTTCGAATATCTTGTGGTTTTGTAACACATATAACCCTTTGCAATAGCGGTCAGGAATAGACGCAAGTCGATTCAGAACCGCTTTCGCTATAGTCTGTAAAAATCCCGGAAAAACTGTGTTGGATCTATTCACCCCCCCTCTAGATCCTTAGGCCAGCGTCTAACAGGCATATGCAAAAGGCTAATCTGAGGCTTTTCCATATGCTTACTCCATCATCATGTTCAGAGAGAATTAGGAAATTGAGCCCTTATGAGTTTATATTGATTGCATCGCGATATCTACTTCATGCCACATACGAATACACCTAGATGGCTTGTAGGTTATAACTAATGTATCCATATTTACTTGAGCAAGTCATGCAACAATTTGGATATATACAAGATATTCCTAAAGCTTCAACTGTGTCTGCTCCTCCCACTGTCCTCCGTAGAGACACTGATCATATATTTAAGGTGTTCTATGATCATTTGATCCTAGCAGATGTATGCCATGTGATAGCTCCTCGTAAATTGAGTACGATGTACATTTACATCCAATAGTTTTATAGAGTGTCACATTATTATATGATACAAGATGAAGATTGGGGTATGCCTAGGTCAGCTTATCAAGAGATATTAAAAGAGGAGCATGCTAGAGCATACCATGTTGTTGATGTGTTCTCAATCTATTGGTGCATTTTGGGGATTTGGAGAACATATATTGAGGGAGGAGAGTTTGTGGAAAGCACTCCTGGTATGGGCACTATACAAGCCATGATAGACGAGACACAAAATGCCTTGCAATGTAAGAGGCAAAAGAGGAACCAGGGATCAAGTAATCCCAATAGTTGGATTTTTCTTTGTATTTTGAGTATAAAGTTTTGATAATCTGTATTATTTTTTTGTATTTGATGAACAATAATGTCTGGTTATTTAATAACAAATGGTGTATGGTGGTAAAATCCTTACCACCATTTTAACTTAATATATGGTATTTTAATTGAATGACAAATATGTATGGTTTAATTGAATAAAATTTATGTATACTTTGTATATAAGGTTTATAAAAAAATGTCAATTTTTTAAGAAACTTACTGCCAAGTAATTAATCGTCTTGAGGGTTAGTCTAAATTTTAAATTTCTGATTCATTCAGAATTTGTGAAATAATCGCGTTTGAATGAGTTAAATACTATTCTGGTGTAGGTTTGAACTTTGTTATCCAAACTCACCCCTAGGTTTTCTTTCGGCGTGAGGCGATATACAATTGGATGTCCGACTCACTTTCATATATGTCATGATTATGTAATCCGCATATCACATTAAATTTTCATTTGTTATTTGCCAGCATATAACCACATAACTTACAAGAACATTCATATTTTCTTGAACCAATGTCATCTCATTTGAATTTTTGGAGAGGAGTTCTATACTTCCCACTAATTTTGTATGTCAATGTCACAAATGTAACTCTTCTACCTGAATCATTATGATACCTTCATATTACAACACCAAACCCCTATTTGGACGCCTCTGTACAAATTCATTGAAGCATGTGATCACAAAATTCAAACACTTGTCCGTTTGTAAATTGGTTTCCAACATTTATCTCCTTCACAATAATACGTTTGACATCCAGAGACACAATATATTTGGAGAAAATATCGGGGTGCATCATATCTAATGAAAATAATAACATAAAATGTTCAAAAATAGATGAAATTGAAAATAAATTGGTGGCAAATAAAAACAGAATGACTCCGAAAATGTCTTTCCGGAGGAATTCGTACAAAACCCGAAAATACATTTTCGAATTCGACGTAAGTTTCTCAGTTACAAAACAAGATTAATGTGAACAATGAGGCTTGAAATAAACGAGCTTTATCTTGAATTCCACCTTCTTTTGCTTCTTTTGATGTGATGAAACACAATAATGAAGATTTGGGTAAAAATCTTGATAGAGAATGGAAGGGTCTTTTGGAAGGGTTTTGAGCAAAAATGAGTATGAGGTCTGATCATGCAGGTGAATATTTTATTGAAAATCACGTTTGACATTTCTGGAAATGCATCTCCGAAAATGAGTGATATGCAAAGGTGACAGGTTTTTGAATTCCCAGTGCAAAACTTCAGAAATGTTTTTTTGGAAAATCCACTGGGATGCTCAATAATCAATAAATTGATTAGATTTACCCAGAGATGCATCTCCGAAATACAATTTTGAAAAAATTTGGGGTGACACTCATTTGGGGCGTTATTCAATGAGGCAAATGGTGCATTTAAAGATACATTTCCGAAATCTAAGGGACAATTTCAGATTTTTATATTGGTGCTTTTTCACCTCTTAGGGTGGATTAGTAATTCCCAAATAAATGAGCCTCAAAATAAGTAGATCCCATATACTAAAGGCCTCTAAAATTCAAGGAGGGACGACCCCAACTTTTTCACAAAATTGTTTATTTTAATTTTTTAAAATGTTATTTAGAAATTACATATTTTTAAATAAAATTGATTTTTTTTATTTTAAAAAATTGATTTTTTTTTTTAATTTCGAAAAAAGCAACCTTTTTTATTTTGAAAAAAATTAAACTTTTTTTTCCGAAAAAATATTGTCTTATTTTTTATTTTCTAAAAAAATAAAAAAAAGTCAATTTTTTTATTTTGTAGAAAAAATTATTTTTAAATTTAATTTTCATAAATATTTTTTTGGATACATAATTAAAGAAAAAACTAAAATATTTTTTTTTCAAACAAATTAAATTTTAAACCTTTTACTTATACCTCTTTAAAAACAAAAATACGAGAAACTTAAAAATAAGAGGTCAAAAAGTATTTATTTAGCAGAGGATTTAAAAAATATTTCTAATTATTGGAGTTTGGTGGAAATTTTTTTTTAATAACCAACATAACTAACCCCTATTTCAAGAAAATTACCCAAATAACCATGTTTGGGGGTGTTTTACACGTAGGCGCCATTCCATATGGCGCCTCCTATTTTTTTTCAAATTTTTTCAGTTACCTGCGGATTTAGTGTTACCTGCGGATTTACCTGCGAATTTACCTGCGGATTTACATGCAGACTAAATATTAAAATATTCTGCATGTAAATTCGCAGGTAATTCCGCAGGTAACACTAAATCCGCAGGTAAATCCGCAGGTAACTGAAAAAATTTGAAAAAATATAGGAGGCGCCAACGTGTGAAGTACCCCCAAACATGGTTATTGGGGTAATTTTCTTAAAATATTGGTTAGTTATGTATATTTTTTTTTAAAACTTGGTTATTAAAAAAAAATTTCCGAGTTTGGTCGTATAGATTTTTTTGACACCTCTGACAGTAGAGTACACACTCAGCCTCCTCATTCCTTTCCTTGCATTCTAATTTCTATGCTAATTTTGAAACAATTAACTTATTTTACTGCATCCATCTAATAACAAGGTGACATGTTGCTATATACTAAATTCTCTAATACTATCTAGTCTACTATAAAATTTTAGAAAACAAATATCTCACAAAATTATTCAATTAACTTCGCCTTATTTTAAAACACATGTCCTCATTTATTTATATTTTATATATAAATCTCTTATCATATAGAACTTAGTAAATGATTATTTATTACTATTATTGCTATCTTTCTTATTATCTTATATTTCATATTATTATATAAATGTTGTTTTTATAAACAAGTTATTATAGAAACTATTTGTTGTTAAGCAATTGATTAATTTAATTTATTTTTATATGTATAATAAATTATTAGGAGGGTTTTCTAGGAAATTTCACAAACAATAATATTTAAATTAATAGTAATATAATAAAGAAAAAATGAAATATAATATGAGGTTAAAGGTAGTGCACTGACAGTGTAAAAAAATTTTACACTGTCATCCAATCGAAACAAATCATTTTGCCATGTCATATAAGTTTTTTTAAAATTACAGTCTGACTTGTCCTGATTCATGGTCGTGATTAGTTGACAGTGTAAAACGTTTTTACACTGTCAGTGTATCAACCATTTTCTCATATAATATATAATAAATTAAAATTTAATAATATTGAATGAAATTCATCGATCGTGTTAAAAAAATTAAACATTTACCTTTTTGTTTGATCTTTGAACTCCACCATCCAACAAACTGAACTCCAATATGTATTGTATGAGATCCATATGAATTACACTCATCTTCCTTTTATATAGGAACATTGTTCTAATTTTTTACTAACCGTCCTCCCTCGTATTCTATGTTAATTTTGAAACAACTTATTGCACTCCATCCATCTAATAACAAAGTGACACACTGCTATATACACACTCTCTAATACTCTCTTGTGTACAATTTTAGAAAACAAATATCAAACAAAATTATTCAACTATCTTATTCTTATTTTAAAACATATGTAGTCTTGTATTTGTTAAAATACACTTTCGTAAAAATAAGTGGGTCTATTATAGCAATTTCTATAGAAATTACTATAATAGACCCACTTTTTTCTATGAAAGGTGTTTTAACAAATTTTAATAGCTTAAAATGTATATTGTTAAAATAGACCTTCATACAAACAAATGCCTCAATTTTTGTGTATATTTGTGTTTATTGTGTAAATACGTATACTTTTGTGTACCGTTTGATAATTTTCTATTCATTTTATAGGTATTGAGACGTATTTGGAGCATGAGCAATAAAATGTCGAAGACACGATTTCAAACATGCGATTTTGAGCAACTCATCAACAAATAAGGCTCCAAATCAAATAATAATAAATCATCAATTTCATTGATATTTAGTAAGTGTTAGAAAGAGCATTGAATAAGCTTTCTAACGCTTCAAACAGTGTGCAAATTGGAGTTACGGTTCTCAAGCTATGTCGAAAACAATGCTGAATTTTTGTTGTTCGCTTTTGGTGTAGTTCTCCAGGCGAATCTGGATTTGTCGGGCGGAAATGTCTGGGTAGAAACACGTTAAAAGGGGTAAAAACATATTTTTTAGGTTATGTATTGGGGTATTTGTTCCCAACTCATCAAACTTCATTCTTGGTAATTTATAGCTTAGAAAACAACATTTGTGACTTGTAATCAGATGATTCGGGCCCGTGAGCTTGGTTGATCGTGATTGACACCACAGAAGATTTGGTTTCTTCTCTTTGCAAACTACTATTTGTTGGGGTTTTGCTTGTAAGTATGCTTTGTTTATATGAATATTGATTACTCATGGTGTTGTATATTCTTTCTTTACAAATTAATTTTGGTGATTGCTTGCTTTATTTAGATTTGAGATGCTATAGACATATATGGTTCGAATCCAGATTTAGGATGAACATCTATTGGGCTTAGACTCTAGAGATAGATTTAGGCTTAATAATCATGTGGGTATCGACTCTTAATGCCTCAATGTTGTTCGTGTTGTGCTGAGAAATTGTCGACACGGGAAAACGATTGATGTCTCACTTTGTGTGAGTGGTACGTGGTGATATTGACGAGTGATTTAGGTTGAATATAACTGAGTAATGAGTTTAAGTATTTAACGGGTATGTGAAATTCAATACCGAGAGTTCTATCATTTCTGAAGAATGAAATTCTTTTTATGTTCATAATTTTAATTCCCGCATTTACCGTTTGAACTCATTTTCACCCAAACTCAAGAACGCGAGAAATTGTCGAACGACAATTCAGTAACCCCTAATCCTTGTGGAGACGATATGATAGAACTAAATAAATACTTACTTTTACTTGCCGCTTTACCGCATCAACAAAGGTTCATAAGAGAGTATATGTTCATGGAATGCGACATTTATAGAGACAAAAGTTTCATTTGTGTTGAAGTCAAGGAGAATAAAGCCTTTCATACTAGTTTTGTATCCCAAGAAGATTCATTTTCTAGCTCTAGAATCAAATTTTGTTCAATAAACTTGAAGGGTGGAAGCGTAATAAAGCGAACCAAAAATTTTTGAAAAATTGATGTCATGTAGTTCATTATACAAGACCTAATAAGGTGACTATTTTGAATGACATGTAAGGGCACTCTATTGATGATGTAAGTGGAAAATTGAAGTGTAAATGACCAATATGGTTTAGGTAATTTTGATTGGTATAGAAGGGCTCGACGAACATTCAACAAGTATTGATGTTTCCTATAAACACTTCCATTTTGTTGGGGATTTTCAACATGTGCTGTTTGATGAAGTATGCCATGAGATATATAAAACGGGTTAAGAAGGAATTCAGGGCCATTATTTGACTTAACTATTTTTGGTGTTTTGTTGAATTGGTTTATAACCATGTTAATGAAATTTTGGACTTGTGTGGAGGCTTCTGATTTTGTTTTCATGAGGATGTTCTATACAAATCTTGTATGATCATTAAGATTGGTTGAAAATTATTTGTGATTATGTATGGAAGGTATGGCAAGAGGTCCCCAAAATATCAAGATGTAACTAGTGAAAAATGTTAGAAGTAATTGAATAACTTATAGGATAAGGTAACTTTGTAAGCTTAGCCATATGAAAAATATCACAGGTAGGATTAATATCAAAATCAAAGGAAACATACATTTGTGACATTTGTTTGATCCTCTTAGAGGATGCATGTTCGAATCTAAAGTGTCAAATGGATGACTTGGGAATTACAAAGTTTGTAGTAACAAAATTTGAGCTAGAACTAGTGATGTGATATGCGTTGGCTTGGTCAGTTAGGGACTTAGTGATAGCAGGTTGTACACGACTATTAGCCTCAAGCTGCGTTTCCTTTTTATGCAATTTATTGATAAGTGCCAAAATGTATTTATTTTGTGTATGTAAATAGTGACACTTATCGATACTTTTTGTTAATACCGTTTGAATAATTCCCTGTTTTGTGTGATTTCGTATACTTTGAATTTTGTTACGTTTTTGTGTAAATATGTACCGTTTGATAGTTTTGTTGTATTCTTGTAGGTTTTATTGCGTTGTCGGAGCCTCGAGGAATAAAGTGTCGAAGACACGGCTGTAAGAGTGTTTTGAAGAAATAAAGTTGTTGTTCTGGTGTAGTGCACTACGCGCGCTGTAGGAGCAAAAGAAATAAATTCAGGAAGAAGCTTGGGCGCGTCGTGCGGACTTGGGGCGCATCGCGCGCTCTAGGCCGGTTTGGTACATTAAGTGACAGCACGCTGTAGGGCGCTTAGCGCGCTCTGCGATTTTTTCAGTTTTTGTATTTATAGTTCAGAACATAATTTTTAGGGTTTTATCATCCGTTTCTCCCTTGGAGTGGCTCTGATTCATTTTTGATAGTTTAGAGGTTTAGGAAACACCATTGGGTGCTACATCTTGTCGATTGACTATGGATTTGTCTCGATTGCTTTGACACGGTGAAAGTTTCCGGTTCATCTCCTTCTTCCCTATGTTCCATTCTAATGGTGGATTTTATATGTATATATTTCCTCTCTTGTATGTACATTTGTTGATCTTGGAATCGTTTGTATATTCACTTTACAAATCATCATTGTTGTTGTTCTTGATCTTTTTGCTTAAATGCTCTGAATTTGTGTTGTTGTAGAAATAGACATCATAGATCTTTATTAGGAATGATAACTATTAGTTTCTAAATTGTAGAAATAGATATGGGGCTAATAATCGTAATGGGTATTGAATGATGCCTGGTGATTTTGATGCGTATAGTGAGTGTTGAGCGATAGATCTTCAGATTTAAGTATTCGATGGTTAGAACGAAATGCAATTCCATAACTATTTCTCTTATACTATTAAGATTGTTTATTTGCTTTTATTTACTTTTCCCGCATTTACTTTCCGTACCCAATCATGAAACTTAGAACGTGAGATAGTTGAACGACAGTTTTTCTCTACCAGTCTCTATGGACTACGATACGATATAACCTATATCACCCGTTAAAAAACATACCTATTATTTTTTGCTTTCCGCTTTACCGCTCCAACATTTATATAAGCCATTCTCCTCACCACCCAAACTAATCATCCTCTTGGTGTTCAATTATTGCACGAGACATTGTTTGGCAGAGAAAACAACAAAGCAATTTAGATTCTGACTCAATTTAAAAATTGAAATGAGGTTAAGGCTAAATTATGGCACATATAATACATGATTAACATAAAAAGAGATTGAAAAAACAAGGTTGGCAACATATTGAAATATGAAACAGTTTCCATTTGGAAGCTTTACTAAAATTGGCTTAATTTTATAGTAAGAACTAAACATGTGTAATGAGGAACATGTATGGTCATTGGAACTTGGGTGAAAAATCCATAAAAAAGAAGATAATGTAGGGCTAGAAACTGTATTACTCGTGATACCTGAAACTTGATCAACATGGGAGTGGCATGAAAAAACTCAATTCAAGATAGATGTTGGAACTGAAGGATTCAAGTTGGATTGTTGTAGTAGTGTGAGAAGTTGATCATACTAAGCTTGAGAGATTGATGCATGATTGATTACTTGGAGCTAAAGTAACTTGTAACTCACTTGAAGCTTGAGATGAGACAGATGCATCAACTTGAATAGCATTGATAGAGGACTTGTTTTTGTTGAAGTTAGGATGGCCACACTTTTGATAGCAAAAATCAATGGTATGTCCATTTCTATTGTAGAAGGTACATACTATAGCAAAGGGTTTTCCACCATTAAAACCACATTTTCCCTTGAAATTAGGTCGATGAGTTGCATTAACCAAGATTGAGTTGTCCTCAACAACAACTATATTTTTGCGATTACTTTCTTCTTAAACCACATAGGAATAGATTCAATTGATAGATGGTAAAAGATCCATGAGCAAAACTTGAGTTTTTAAAACTGAGAATGTGTCATTCAATCATGTAACAAATTTAATAACTTGATCTTCTAATCTGTATTCTTGTGCATTGTGAATACCAGCACAACTGCATCGATGACAGCCAGGACACATTGGTAAGGGGAGATTAGAATTATGTTTTTCGCATGACCCTTTTAGCTCAAGAAAATATCCTGATACAGATTTTGAGTTTTGTTCCAAACTATTAATGGAAGATCATATTGTATTTAATCACAATCAGTTTTGGAATATCTTTCACATAAATCATCCCAAACATCGATCGCGTTTTCATGAAAAACAATAGTGGAAGCAATTTGTTCACTAACTGAGTTTATGATCCAATAATGAATAAGATGGTTGCATCTTTTCCATTAAGTGAAATTGAGATCATCTGCAGGAGGAATCTGATTGGTGCCATCGGCGAGCTTCAGCTTGTTCTTGGTGCCAAGAGCACGCTTCATTGATTTGTGCCATGCAAGATAGTTTGAACCATCAAGTTTTTGGAGTAACATTAATGGAATTAGGTCCTTCACTCGGATGAACATAGTATTCTAAATCAATATCAGCTTGATATGATGGTGCAACACGCAGATGCATGTTTGAATCGATTAAAAAAATGGAAGAATGTGAAACAAAGATGAATAAAGAAGTAGAAACACACACTACAATTCACTACATTTGATCGAAATAGAAGTTGCAGAGAAGAAAAGAACGAAGAACATGATCAATAAAGAAGAAATTGAATGAGAAGATAATGGTGTTCTGATCGGTAAAATAGCAAGCGTACTATTTTGCCTCTGTAGTAATAAAGGGAAAATTCCCCGAATATCGATCTCAAGGACTGCGTGAGATTATAGAGTTAGTCGCACTTCAATTAAACAAAAAGCCTTGGGGTTTTGGTTTTTGTGATTACAAATTAAATTGCAAATAAACTTAAAAAGGTTTAATTGGCCAAATATGAGTAACATGCCAGGGTAGGTGTGTGCATTAACATGTAACAATTCTGAACCCTTATTTCATTAACAAAGTTCAACTTATCAATTACCGGTTCTTAAGGGTATTTGCTCCTAAGTCCTTAGTGGGCAAACTTTTGAACATTGAAATCCTAATCCCAAAGTCCTTCGAAATTAGTGATCAAATCAAATATTATTATAATCAAGAACAATCCGGTTACTATAGGGTATCCCTAGTCCTAGGTGATATCTACTATAATATAATGGTATAAAAACCCTAACAATGGAGGTCAATCCTAATTGCCAGTCATGAATCAATCCAGTTGGTCCGACGAGGAAAGCATTAAAAACCTTATACCATTAAATTGAATGTAAAAGAGAAATATGTTATTGAAATTCGGAATTCAAAATCATCACAAATGTTAATCAGGGACACCCCCTAGCATTGGGGGGTTTAGCTACTCATATCATCCAAAGAAATTACAAAGATATCAAATAAAGACATTACAATAGAGATGATGAACTTTGATCTTCAATGGCTTCCGCTCATGAGAGTTCTCCGTTCTTCTCCAATTGCATAGGCTTCTTCTCTCAATCCTCCAATTCTTCGTGTCGCAAAAAGATCCCTAATTCATCTTGGAAACCCTCCTAAATAGTGCAGACTCACTTAAGTTGGTTGGAAATTCCAAAAACACCCCTGCAGGCCAACCACTGAACTAAATAATAAAAATCACTGAAATCAGCGTCATCACCCAACACGGGCCGTGTTGTGCAACACAGGCACCCGTGTTGCTTCACTGTTTTTCCTTTCTCTCAAACTTTGCTCCCAACTCTCTTCCTGACACGGCCCGTGTTGGGCAACACGGCCACCCGTGTCAGGCCTCCTGTAGCATGTTTTCTGAACTTCCTCAAAACTTCCGAGTTTCGCACTGATTTACTCCGGTTTCTCCATATGAACCTGAAAACATTAAAACATACAACCAAAGCATAAAATGACGAATAAAGAAATAAAACACTCAATAACCAAACTTAAACATACTTAAAAACAACGATAAAATATGTGTGAAAACCACTGATCAAACTCCCCCAAACTTAAACCGTTGCTTGACCTTAAGCGACAATTACAAAAGTTAATGACCTTCAAAGCACACGGTGTTCATACGTGAGATATCTGTCTGTATTGATCAAGAAACAGTGATTTGGCATTCACATGACGCGACGAGTTTTGTTACCACATTAATCCTCAAGCTCCCGTTTCGGATACCTCTTCAACTATGCTTTGCACTTAAGTCTCTTTCCGATTTTCCTCCTCTTTCATTCGGACAATCATATTAAGGCACTGCATTTCTTATAATAATCATCACCTGCATGAGACGGATCAAGGCTTCTTATTATTTTTTTTCCTGGCACCAAACTAGCAGCATTTGCTACTTTTTATTACCGATGAAATTTTCAAACCTTGCAGTTATATATTGTCCTTTTGGACGACGTTTGGGGATCAATCTCCTTTGGGCTGAATAACCGGGTGAGGGTTACCCAACTTAGCGAGCCGATTGCCTTTTACCGCCTTTTCATCATTTGGTGCCAACTTTATATCTCTTTTTTTTCTCAACCAGCCATCATGCAAGTGAATCCGAATTATGCCAGACTGTATCAATAAACTACTCGAGAAGTACTTCTCAGGAGACAAGTACTATGGTGCAAATCTACACGTTAGACTCGTATATCTTTCAGGGAACCAAGGGTGCTTAAACAAACCTCTTGTCACATTATTCCGCACTTCCTGTCCTCAAACAATCCTCGCTTCATCTCTATATACTATTCCCGATCGCTCTTTAGGATCAAAACTTCTTCAACAAAAATTTAAAATTTCGGTAAAAATTTGGGCAGAATTCACTTTATGGTTTCACATCATACCAATAACATAAAACTAACATAAAAATAAAATGCACAGAGAAGAGCCTCCCCCAAACTTGAACTAAACATTGACCTCAATGTTTCAGAACGAGTTCGAGAGAGGTGACTCACAGAGGGTAATGCACTCTCATGATCACTTCCAAGCTTTCACCAGAGACGTCCTCTTTTATTTCCTGAAAATAAAATAAACAAACAGAGAAATTAATTATTAAAACCGTGGGTTGCCTCCCACGAAGCGCTTCGTTTAACGTCGCATGGCTCGACGGTCCATTACCCTTTATTATGAAGGGTATTTCCTTTTCCAAACCTTGTTGCTTGTCACTTTCGCAACCACTAACTCATGAAGACGAAAAGCATTCACCGCTTTTCTCTTTAATTTACTTCCCACATTCTTCTTCTTTCCTTGCTCTTTCTCCTCCACCTTCTTCTTGACTTCCTTAGCTTTCTTAAGATTTTTGACAACTACATAAGATGGTTCCACCCGGGAGGCTATGCTTGGCACTTTTTCTTGGGGCTGTTTAGACTTCTTGTTCTTTTCCTCACTTTCTGTCATACCATCAGAAGTTTGATCATTCACAACCGCCCTCTGTCTTTTGACTCCTAACATCTTCAACGTTACTTCTTCATCAAAAGATTTCAGCGTCAGCGTTCCTTTTTCAATGTCGAGGTTGCAGCGGCCTGTCGACAAAAATGGCCTCCCAAGAAGGATAGGAGTTTCTTCGTCTTCCGGAATGTCCATGATGTGGAAGTCAACAGGGAATACAAATTTATTAACTTCCACTAGTACATCTTCAGCTACCCCATATGATTTCTTAACGGTGTGATCGGCGAACCTTAACTGGGTCTTACTTTCACTAATCTTTTCCAATTCAAGCTTTTTGAAAATGGACAAAGGCATTAAACTCACACTAGACCCAGAATCGAGGAGTACCTTCTTAAATGCTATATTCTTGATAGTGCATGGTATCGCCACTGCCCCAGGGTCTTTCCTCTTTATTGGGATCTTCCTTGCTGTTGAGACTATACCACACTTTTCCGTTGCAATTTTTGGTTCTCCTCTTAGTGATCTCTTTTTCCCCAACACCTCCTTCATAAATTTCTTGTACAAAGGCATGTGCTCAAGTGCTTCAAAGAATGGTAGATTTACCTCTAACTTTTTGAACAATTTAGTAAACTTCTCAAAGTCTTTCTCTCTTGAACCCTTCTTTGTCACTCTGGAGGGGAAGGGCAGTTTTATCACAGGTTCAGCGTCTTTCTTATTTTTTTCTTCATTTGGTTTAACCGGCGGTACCACAACTTCTGGCTCTTTTGGATTCTCTCTTATTTCCAAATCCACCTCTATTACCATGGGGTCATCTATTTCCTCTTTTTCTTTTTCCTTTTCAGATTCTGCTATTCTCCTACTTCTTGTAGTAACAGCATTAATCTTCTCCTGGTCTTTCGGATTTTTCACAGTTGAGCTCGGAAGGGTACCTTGTGCCTGTAGAGTGAGATGCTGTGCTATCTGCCCCACTTGAACTTCCAGATTTTTAATTGAGGCCGCAGTGTTTCTGTGGTTGTTTCTTGTTTCTTCTTGGAACTGAGAACACTGCCCAACTAATCTTTCAATGGCCACTTCCCACTCTGCCTTCTGGGTACCTTGTTGTTGTTGATCTTTCCAAGCAAAATTTGGATGATTCTTCCACCCTGGATTATAGGTGTTAGAATACGGGTTGTTTTGTCTTAGGAATTTGATTTCTTCAATCTGCTTGGGAGTAGCAAAACAGTACACCGTTTGGTGTGGGCCATTACAGATTTCACAGCTGACAGGTTGAGCTTGTTGAACTTGAGCCACCTGTTGTTTACCTATATTCATAGCCTTCAATTTCTTTTCAACTTCTGCGGCTATCGCATCTTCAACCCGAGTTTTAGAAGTCTCCAGCTTGAGATCAATGATTCCTTCCGGTTTGCTAGCACACCTGTCATACAATTCCAAATGCTCATTTGCAGCTATTGCTTCAATGATTTTGATGATGCCTGAGGCTGTTGTGAAATTTGTCGAGCCTCCAGCTGCTGTATCAATTAACTGCTTTGTTTTCATTCTAAGCCCATTGACAAATACTTGCATCTGTTCAGTCTTGTCCATATTGTGAGTGGGACATGCCACTAGAATTCTTTTGAATCTTTTGTAGGCATCTCCTAAGGGCTCACCCTCCTGCTGCTTGAAATTCAGAATGTCATACCTCTTCCTTATAAATACCGAGGCGGGAAAATACTCATTTAAGAAAGCTTTTTCCATCTCTTCCCATGATGTAATGCTGCCCGCTGGAAGGGAATAAAACCACTCTTCTGCTTCTTCTGCCAAGGTGAATGGAAACATTCTCAGCTTCTTGGCCTCTTCTGTATGACCTTCGATTTTTAAAGTTGTACTCATGGTCAGAAACCTCTGTAGGTGCTTGTTTGCATCTTCATTAACCTTTCCGGTGAAAGGCTTTCTTTCGAGCTGAGAGATGGTGCTTGGATGCAATTGAAAATTAGGAACATTCACCGGTTGGTTGACAATAGTTAGTCTTCCTCCTGGTGTGTTTCTAGCACCATAGTCTCCGAGAAGTCTCTCTGGTGGTGGTACCTCGCCCATGACTTCTTCTTCACTTTCAGAACCTGAATGAACTGTCACAACTTTTTCTTCGGATTCCAGTTTAGCTTGATGAGCCTGTCTGCGCCTGGCGTGAAAAGTCCTTTCAAAATTCTGCGTCAAAAAGAAATTCTGCTGAGGCCTTGCCTCGCATAAACAGATTAGACAATTATTAGAATGAGGAACAAAAATAATATAAAATTTTTTTCTTTTCAGAAAATAAAATTTTAGTCGCAGAGCAACAAAATTCTAATTGAAATAAAACTAAAAACTCTACAATTTTCGGCAGTCCCCGGCAACGGCGCCAAAAACTTGATCGGTAAAATAGCAAGCGTATTATTTTGCCTCTGTAGTAATAAAGGGAAAATTCCCCGAATATCGATCTCAAGGACTGCGTGAGATTATAGAGTTAGTCGCACTTCAATTAAACAAAAAGCCTTGGGGTTTTGGTTTTTGTGATTACAAATTAAATTGCAAATAAACTTAAAAAGGTTTAATTGGCCAAATATGAGTAACATGCCAGGGTAGGTGTGTGCATTAACATGTAACAATTCTGAACCCTTATTTCATTAACAAAGTTCAACTTATCAATTACCGGTTCTTAAGGGTATTTGCTCCTAAGTCCTTAGTGGGCAAACTTTTGAACATTGAAATCCTAATCCCAAAGTCCTTCGAAATTAGTGATCAAATCAAATATTATTATAATCAAGAACAATCCGGTTACTATAGGGTATCCCTAGTCCTAGGTGATATTGTAAACTCGGTTTTTTGCGAACTGACTCCTTGCTCTTTTTTTCTTTTATTTTTTGATTTTTTTATTATTGCAAGAGTCGCCACCGACTTTTATTTTATCCAAAAAAGGAAAGGCATAAAAGAACAGGAAAGACCTTTTGACAGATTTTGGGTTCGGGGGGTTGGTTATACAAAGGGAAGGTTTTAAGCACCCTTTGTATCCATGGTTATCCATGGGCTCTTAATTGCTTAGCTCACTTTTTTAAATGCTTTGTTGATTTGAAAATAGAATAAGTGAAGATGGACAATAGGTCACATAGGTCTCTGAAGAGTTTCACCGGGAATAATGCCCTTCAAATACCAGATGAAAGTTTTGAAAATAGATGAGAAGTTTTGAAAATACGTTGTTTGAAAATGGAAGTGTTTGAGCAAGCAATTAGGAGTTACTTACTCTTAATTTATAAGATCTTTCATGTACGTTAACAAAATAGACAAATAGAAAATAGCAGAAACATAAATAATATGTCCAAATGGACAAAGAGAAAATAGCAGAAATATAAATAATATGTCCAAATGGACAAAGAAAAAAAATAACAGAAATATAAATAATATGTCCAAGTGGACAAAGAAAAAATAACAGAAACATAAATAATATGTCCAAATGGACAAAGAAAAAATAACAGAAACATAAATAATATGTCCAAATGGACAAAGAAAAAATGACAGAAATATAAATAATATGTCCAAGTGGACAAAGAAAAAATAACAGAAATATAAATAATATGTCCAAGTGGACAAAGAAAAAATAACAGAAATATAAATAATATGTCCAAGTGGACAAAGAAAAAATAACAGAAACATAAATAATATGTCCAAATGGACAAAGAAAAAATAACGGAAATATAAATAATATGTCCAAATGGACAAAGAAAAAATAACAGAAACATAAATAATATGTCCAAATGGACAAAGAAAAAATAACAGAAATATAAATAATATGTCCAAATGGACAAAGAAAAAATAACAGAAACATAAATAATAAATAATAAATAATAAAATAAAGCATAAAGCAAGAAATATAAAGAACAATATAATAAAATGCGAAAATTAAAGTCAATTGTTAGTATGTTAGCACATGAATCATCTTGAAGCTAGTCAAGTATATTCACGATGTTAGTGAAGATCGATGGTGAGTGAATGATGATCTCGGATTTAAAGTTAATGAAAATTTATCAGAAGCTTGATAGAATCATAGCGACTACACGATAAATTTCCAAAAGAAGTCTTAAATCAACTGCATACAATCTCTGCCATATTTGATCTTTTATTCCAAGTCGGGACAAAGAAAAAAGGATAAGAAATAATATCAAATAATATACAAAAATAAATATAAAACAAATTAAACTTAATTCATTTTTTGTGATTTTCTTGGAATTGATTTTAAGTTAATTAACAAGCTAATTAAACAAATAATTATACAAATAATTAAACTTAACAAGAAAAATAAATCTAGTTATGTATAAAATTAGTATATAATATATAAACCTAATTTAACAAAATAAAATATTTTTTTCGAATTTTTTGATAGGTTAGAAATAATTTAAAAAAAAGCAAATATATACATAATTACTAATTAATTAAGCAAAATGAATTAACTATGAATAAAAATAAAATATTTTTATGTCAAATATTAGATTATAAAAATATAAACCTAAATCTAAAAGGAAAATATTTTTGGAGTTTTTGATTGGTTGAAAATAATTAAAAAGCAATATTTACATAATTACTAATTAATTAAGCAAAATAAATTAATTATGAAAAGAAATTAAATATTTTTAGGTTAAAAATTAAATAAACATTTTATCAACTTAAAACTAAAATTAAAACTTTTTTTTTGAGAAATTGAAAATATGCATAAATATGGAGTTTTTAATTCATGAACTCTTAACACTACTACATATTAAAAATTACATTGTACTTACTCTATGATGTCCCAAGAGTGGAATAGAGTGATTGAAATTGATTGAAGGTGGCTATTTGAATGAGCCTTGATTTTTTACAAGTTTCTTGAAACTTTTGAAAAATATAAAATGCTTAAACTATGGCTTTGGTGTTTGTTGTTGTTCTTTCTCTTTTGCTCCTCTTTTTTTCCTCCCCCTTGAATGAAGAAAATGAAGTTCTATTTATAGGCAAAGAGTTTGATCTTGGAAGCCTTGCAAGTGGAAATTGTCATGATTGATTTTGTGGAAAAAATATGATAATGGAATATTTTCAATGAGTGTATTTCTTAACCATGGTTAAAACACTCAAGTATTATTCTCTTCAACCTTGCAATAATATATTTAAGCATCTTGAATTGGTCTTGATTGGCAACCATAAGCATCTTTGATAATATCTTTGAATTATCTCACTTTAATTAAACTTTAAATGAATAAAATTTAATTAAAATGAAATAAAAATGTCATGAATCATGGATGGGTCGTGGATGCCCTTTAAACATATGAGAATCAAGATTGAATCACAAAAGAATTGGCCTTTTTGAAAAAAAATCAAATTTTGGTCATTAC
The DNA here is from genome assembly GCF_029867415.1 of Vicia villosa. Classification (NCBI taxonomy): domain Eukaryota; kingdom Viridiplantae; phylum Streptophyta; class Magnoliopsida; order Fabales; family Fabaceae; genus Vicia; species Vicia villosa. The sequence continues at coordinate 19,527,952 of NC_081180.1, read as the reverse complement.
TTGTTTCATGCATTTTTCCAAAAAAGGTCAACTTCATCAAGGCATATCTCCCTCAATTTTGATCCTATGAAAGTGTTCTTAAACTTTTTGGAAATCCCAAGATGTCCTCTACAAGCCACTTTGGAAGCGTTTTTGCATTTGGAGAAGTTATTTTGATGATATGGGCTTTGACAAAAAACTGCTTTTTGTTGACTTTCAAAATGACCCGTAATGTTTTGGCTTATATCTCTTAGGCGGAAGCATTTCTTGACCTTGGTCCCAACATCAAAGTTGTAGAGAATTGAATTTCCTTGAGGATGAGCTTTGGTTGGAATTTTTCTGATAAATTATGAGAGAGTTATGGTCGGTCAAAGTTTAGTTGACTTTTAGGTAAAAAACTCTAATTTTGCAATTTTGAGTTTTGTCGATTTCTGAACTTTTCTTGATGAATTATAATCAACCATTGATCACATGATGAATCTTTTGAAAAAATATGGATGTTGACAAAAAATTGCATTTTTGACTGTCTGTTGACTTTTTGGTCAAACTGGTCGTCTGTTGACTGTTTGAGCTGTTGACTGTGCGTCTGAGCGAATCGGAGTTTGAAAATTTGTCTGGTGGTATTTTGAGACATATGGAGATCCATGAAATCCATTTGAGGTCTCAAAAACTCGTTCTCCTGAAAAAAAACAAAAACCCTAGTTAGGGACTGTTTGTGTAGGAGACAGTTAGGCGTACCTGATTTTTGTGCAGTGTTGAGTCTCTGTTGACCACGTGATTATCAGAAGACTTCTAGAACAAAATCTTGGAAATTTGAAGTGCAAAAAAATTGATTTGAATGATGGTACAAACACGGAGAATTGCGCTGATAGCGGGTTTGACTGGTAACTAGCTGTCCGGGTATTAACGTAACAGTTAAAGTGAAAATTCAACAGTTAAAGTTAATTTTTTTCTTTTTTTGTTTTTGTTGTGTCAATGGTGAAAAATTTATTTACCTGAGCTGTTAGAAAAACACAAACATAATAAATAAATAAAATATACTGTACGCGAACGAAATTACCGATAATAACCTTGAAAAAAAAATATTTAATGCACAGAAAAATAAATATTTAACACACATAATATTATCTTGATAATTAAACTACCGTACGACAGATAGTACAACATTTAATACTAACAGTACAAATATTACATAATATAATGAACAGTACGACAAATAAAATAAACGGTACACTATTTGAAAGCGACAAATACAACAAACTTTAAAAATGACGATTAATAATCCATGCTATGAACAACAGAAAATAGATGATCGGAAGTGTAACCATCGCAGGTCCGCATTTTTCAGGACTATGCAGACAGAAGAAGGACATGATCACCGTAAAAATAGTGATGACTATAAGAAAAAGTGTATCCATCCACTTTGCCATTTTTGCCGAGGAAGAAGAGAAAATAATTATGAGATAGAAGTTTGAGAAATTTGGGAGATGAGTGAAATTTGATGTGAGAATTTATGGAAAAAATGAGGAGTATTTATAGAGTGAAAAGAGAGAGATAGAGACGTTGGGAGTGGAGTGTACCGTTTGAATAGTAGTAGGATTTGAAAAAAAAAAAGTATGGTAAGTTTTGAAAAGAAAAAGGGTATAGAATAAAGCTAGGATTTGATTTTTTGAAAAAAAAAATTTGAAAAGAAAGAAAGAGATTTTGAAAAAAATAATATAGTATAAAAATAAAAATTAGTGGGAAATAAAACCAATAATAATTTAATTGTTACCAGTATAATCTGAAACCCAGACTCCGCGCCTGCAAATTTTAATTCTGCACGAACTGCGTCAGCATTATTTATCTGAAAATAAATCTCAAATAAACAGTGTATGAAGTGATAAACAGTATTTGGCGTTTATGAAAGGATAAATTTAACAGCGAACCAAAATACTGTATAAAAAAATTCTAAAAATTGAGTATTCATAAAATCAGGATATTTATGAAATAAAAATCCAAGATTGTATAAAAATCCAAATTTTTAGACAGAAGTCTGTTGACTTCTTTTTTTTTTTAAAAACGCAGGCAAATTTTGGGGTATAACAATAATGATCATAACACTTAGAAAATGATGGGATCTCAGAGGTCAAAAATTGGGGTGCAACAGATATCTACTATAATATAATGGTATAAAAACCCTAACAATGGAGGTCAATCCTAATTGTCAGTCATGAATCAATCCAGTTGGTCCGACGAGGAAAGCATTAAAAACCTTATACCATTAAATTGAATGTAAAAGAGAAATATGTTATTGAAATTCGGAATTCAAAATCATCACAAATGTTAATCAGGGACACCCCCTAGCATTGGGGGGTTTAGCTACTCATATCATTCAAAGAAATTACAAAGATATCAAATAAAGACATTACAATAGAGATGATGAACTTTGATCTTCAATGGCTTCCGCTCATGAGAGTTCTCCGTTCTTCTCCAATTGCATAGGCTTCTTCTCTCAATCCTCCAATTCTTCGTGTCGCAAAAAGATCCCTAATTCATCTTGGAAACCCTCCTAAATAGTGCAGACTCACTTAAGTTGGTTGGAAATTCCAAAAACACCCCTGCAGGCCAACCACTGAACTAAATAATAAAAATCACTGAAATCAGCGTCATCACCCAACACGGGCCGTGTTGTGCAACACGGGCACCCGTGTTGCTTCACTGTTTTTCCTTTCTCTCAAACTTTGCTCCCAACTCTCTTCCTGACACGGCCCGTGTTGGGCAACACGGCCACCCGTGTCAGGCTTCCTGTAGCATGTTTTCTGAACTTCCTCAAAACTTCCGAGTTTCGCACTGATTTACTCCGGTTTCTCCATATGAACCTGAAAACATTAAAACATACAACCAAAGCATAAAATGACGAATAAAGAAATAAAACACTCAATAACCAAACTTAAACATACTTAAAAACAACGATAAAATATGTGTGAAAACCACTGATCATGTTCATTGAATCTAGTGATACCATATTGAAGTATTCAAAATGAACATATGAATGATAACTTTCTCATTGATTATTGAACCGGTAAAATCAATAGTTACATGCATGATGAGTTACTTACATGATAAGCTATAATGCACCACACATATAGTACTATTGTTTTTAATACACAAGTAACTGACTTTCAACCATAATAACTAACTTCCAATCTACTGGTGTTAGTTAGTTATTGACAACTTACTTGGTTTCTTCTCCTTTTTATCGTTAGTGTTTGTTAATTCATCTTCATTTGCATGATTTAACACTACAATGACTCTCAATTTGACTGATAATCGGTGTTTTTACACGTTAGAGTGTTACCATTTTTGTAACACTGCACATTGCAGTGCTTGGTTAAATGGGTGGACAAGACTCGTTCACCCGTCCAAAAACCATAAAAACGAAAAAAAATTGAAGGTAAATGGGCGGTTTGGGTCGGTCAACGGGTTGACAGCTTGTAAAACATGGTTTCACTCAGGTCAAAACGGATAGAAGCAGATTGAAATTCTAAACTCATGGGTACCCGCACCCTCCCAGAAATGCACTACAGTAATGCTGAAATTCATTCATAGTATCAATTAATTTCTCTTTTATTAGAGTATTAAAGACAATGGATATTATTTTAATGAAATAATCAATGCCTATAGTTATAGGCTATAAAGACTGAAATATGGCAGAAGGTTACGTGAACTAGTACAGCTATATACAACTAGTATTAGTGCAAGTTTGGTTTGACTTGACCAAAAGCAATTCTATAGGTGTAGAATTGATTCTGAATGATTTTAAGATGTTTGGTTAGACAAAAACATAATTGATTCTGACTCTAGAATTGATTCTACTTGAAGCTAGAACTTGTAGCTTCTGCCTCCAGAATTGATTCTGGATAATTTTTACACTGAAATTTATTATTCAACTTACTTTTACATAAATGTATCCAAACATAAATCAATTCTGCTAAACTCAATTCTGATAAAATCAATTCTACCAAACTCAATTCTACTAAAATCAATTATGTCAACCGTCAATCCAAACACACTCTTAGTAATTTATTTATTTTAAAAAGAAATTAATTGTTTCCTTTCACATACGCATGTTTTATGCTTCTTGTACTACATCAAACTCAATATCTCTTCCTTTTTCGATAAAATTGAAAAAAGACTATAGATTTTTCTTATTTTCTCTCATTCATTTTTTTGCAGTGGAATAAGATATTGAAGCACGATGAAGCAATCCTTCCTCCTCTACTATTCTCTTCTTCGTCGTGTTTTCTTCTTTCTCTGCCCAGATCTATTTTTTATGATATTTTTGTTGTATGAAAATCTGGTTGTAATAGTTGGTTAATGTCTTGAGAAGAAAATCTGATTTTATGATACCAATACTCAAAATAATCCAAATCATCCGCCTGCAAAACCACTAACCCAAACAATCATTACCCGTCTAAACCGGATTAAGAAAATGGGCGGAATTAGACTCCTATATGTCAACCGCAGTTTACTTCGATTATGTATTTTGAATTTAAAACCGTCCAAACCCGGCTATTGTCCACCCCTACTTGGCTACAGATTGATTGATCACACGGAATAGTGATCCAGGCTAACAAGAGTATCTCATGATAAGGTTAATATTGGAAATTAAATTATTTTTAACGATTTTATACTTTAAAACGCAACATATTTTTCAAATATTTTATTATGGAAAACAAAAAGTATTTATTGTTTGAGATATTATTAAAACTAAAATGTCAAACACTTGATAGTCACATTTTTGAATTTAAGACTGTAGTATTTAGCTTTCTTTACACGTGTTCCGTACGTAAAATTTTAATTGAGAATTTTGCATCAAGTTGTTCAGCTAAGTAAAGAAAAGGTTTAATTAAGAACTGTAATTAAAGAAGAAAACATATGCAAAGCACGACAGCATGGCCCATAATACAGTAATAATTGCTGGAGGCTAAAAGAAAAAGACAGATCTAAAACAAAAGAAAAATCATATTCCTTTTTATAAGAGAAAATTCACTTTTTAGATTTATTGAATAATCAATGTATCTAGTCTATAAAGAGACCAAATACATTAGTTATTCAATGAACCTAAAAAATGACTTGTCTCTTATAAAAAGGAACGGAGGTAGTAGTTAGTTATTGGTGGTACCCCATACATACGTACTATAATATATCCTTATCACAAACACAAACAATATATTTATTTGTTTTGTAAGTTTTTTTTAATATATAATTTTTTTTATATAAAAGATAATATTTACATTTTTCTCTCAAATGTTTGTTCATATTTATACTCGGAAGTATACAATATAGAAACACAATAGCAGTATATAATAGGTTTAAACAATCTTAAGTAAGAAACAAGATGATTGTATATTTGGACATTTGTAATTAATTAAAATTCATCTAAAATTGTCAAAATGGATTATTTGATTCTAAATTTCAGCTCTAGCGTGTCTCGGAAGATCCAACTAACAAAATGTTATAATATGAGTTCAAAATATATTTTCCAAATTTGATTTTAGACGGATTTTAGAGTGCTAGATTCTAAACGAGCGATTTATTTATTATTATTTTTTAAATAAAATAAAAATGATCTAACATGTTTTTAAATACAATATAATTTTTAAATTATTTAAAATAATATACAAATATCTAAAATAATACAAATTAATAGAATACAAAAAAATCAAATTAAATATTAATTTTATTATATTTTAATGTATAATATTGAAGATAAAAAAAAATTAAATTATAATATAAAAAATTAAGTTAAGTGAAGTATGACAATTCAATGTGTGACTAGAATGTGTAACAAGAAAATAATATTACTTCATGTGTATGTTTATTTGTCATCTCAATCTACGTTTTTAATGAATAAGTAAAATAGTCTACGTTTTTAATGAATAAGTAAAATGTTAAAATTTATTTTAGACATGTATAATATACATGATGTTTTAAAGTTTTGGCTGGAGACATGTCATCTCCATCTCTTATAATCTTAGAACATTAAGTAAATTGTTGCTCATACATTTCGCGAACTCTCCAGATAATAGTATTATAGTCTTAGTTCGACTTTGAGGGAGCAAAAGTTGAGTCATGTGTCGGATTGTGTTATAGGATTGTGAGAAGATTGTTGAGTTCAAATGTGAGTGATTAAGTCTCACTCATCTATAAATCGATAGAAAATTAAATTTATAAAAAAAATAATTTATATACATAATATCTTAAAATTTTAATTGAAAAGGATAATTAATGTATGCTATAAATTGAAAAGGAAAAATAACCTTTTTGGTCCCTTAACTATAGCCCAAGGTACATTCTGGTCCCTTATCTTTAAAAAGTGTCAAGGTGGTCCTTTAATTGTTCAAAAAGGTCCACGTTAGTCCTTTCCGTCCAATTTTTGCTAATGGCGTCAACTTTTCCATGTTGGCATCTGACGTGGCACTGAATCATATTATTATTATTATTATTATTATTATTATTATTAATATTATTATTATTTTATATAATTGAATTGAATTGCCCGAGAAAAATCCCAAATCCAAATTTATATAGGGTTCTTCCTTGTCTCTTAAGAACATCCATGGCAGTAACAGTTTTCCTCCTTGCATGTTCACAATATATGTAACAACATTACGAATCACGTTTTTCTCCTTCCACGACCTGCCATTTTTGTGAGAAAATTCGGAGATCTAGATTTTATGAACTGTAAATCAAATACTAAGTGTGAAGAGAAAAGAATAAGATTGGGATATTTATGTATTAGAGATTCAGAGCAGGAAATTGAGGAGGCAACTGAGTTTTGAATACACATAATTGCAATCCCTTCTATGATTCATGTTCACATTGTTATTGTTGCATTCGCGATTTGAAACAAGATTGGATCCGAAAGGAGATTTGAATCGAGAAAGAGGAAATAACTGATCGGAGATAGAGATGAGAGGGAGTGGGTCGGTGACCGTGGCAAGCTTGTAGTTTACGGCGGCGGGTGAAGGATACGCTCGGAGAAGATGGAGTTTCTCCGACGCCGTTTCATTGAGCGAGTAGAGGGAGGGAGCTTCAAATTAAACTCAAGGGCCACATTAAGGGATAACCCTAATTCCCTTGAGGCCCTCTTTTTATTTGATTTTTACCTATCATAATTTAATGTGAATAAGTGACATAAGTTTAATGTGAAGTATGACAATTCAATGTGTGACTAGAATGTGTAACAAGAGAATAATATTACTTCATGTGTATGTTTATTTGTCATCTCAATCTACGTTTTTAATGAATAAGTAAAATAGTCTACGTTTTTAATGAATAAGTAAAATGTTAAAATTTATTTTAGACATGTATAATATACATGATGTTTTAAAGTTTTGGCTGGAGACATGTCATCTCCATCTCTTATAATCTTAGAACATTAAGTAAATTGTTGCTCATACATTTCGCGAACTCTCCAGATAATAGTATTATAGTCTTAGTTCGACTTTGAGGGAGCAAAAGTTGAGTCATGTGTCGGATTGTGTTATAGGATTGTGAGAAGATTGTTGAGTTCAAATGTGATTGATTAAGTCTCACTCATCTATAAATCGATAGAAAATTAAATTTATAAAAAAAATAATTTATATACATAATATCTTAAAATTTTAATTGAAAAGGATAATTAATGTATGCTATAAATTGAAAAGGAAAAATAACCTTTTTGGTCCCTTAACTATAGCCCAAGGTACATTCTGGTCCCTTATCTTTAAAAAGTGTCAAGGTGGTCCTTTAATTGTTCAAAAAGGTCCACGTTAGTCCTTTCCGTCCAATTTTTGCTAATGGCGTCAACTTTTCCATGTTGGCATCTGACGTGGCACTGAATCATATTATTATTATTATTATTATTAATATTATTATTATTTTATATAATTGAATTGAATTGCCCGAGAAAAATCCCAAATCCAAATTTATATAGGGTTCTTCCTTGTCTCTTAAGAACATCCATGGCAGTAACAGTTTTCCTCCTTGCATGTTCACAATATATGTAACAACATTACGAATCACGTTTTTCTCCTTCCACGACCTGACATTTTTGTGAGAAAATTCGGAGATCTAGATTTTATGAACTGTAAATCAAATACTAAGTGTGAAGAGAAAAGAATAAGATTGGGATATTTATGTATTAGAGATTCAGAGCAGGAAATTGAGGAGGCAACTGAGTTTTGAATACACATAATTGCAATCCCTTCTATGATTCATGTTCACATTGTTATTGTTGCATTCGCGATTTGAAACAAGATTGGATCCGAAAGGAGATTTGAATCGAGAAAGAGGAAATAACTGATCGGAGATAGAGATGAGAGGGAGTGGGTCGGTGACCGTGGCAAGCTTGTAGTTTACGGCGGCGGGTGAAGGATACGCTCGGAGAAGATGGAGTTTCTCCGACGCCGTTTCATTGAGCGAGTAGAGGGAGGGAGCTTCAAATTAAACTCAAGGGCCACATTAAGGGATAACCCTAATTCCCTTGAGGCCCTCTTTTTATTTGATTTTTACCTATCATAATTTAATGTGAATAAGTGACATAAGTTTAATGTGAAGTATGACAATTCAATGTGTGACTAGAATGTGTAACAAGAGAATAATATTACTTCATGTGTATGTTTATTTGTCATCTCAATCTACGTTTTTAATGAATAAGTAAAATAGTCTACGTTTTTAATGAATAAGTAAAATGTTAAAATTTATTTTAGACATGTATAATATACATGATGTTTTAAAGTTTTGGCTGGAGACATGTCATCTCCATCTCTTATAATCTTAGAACATTAAGTAAATTGTTGCTCATACATTTCGCGAACTCTCCAGATAATAGTATTATAGTCTTAGTTCGACTTTGAGGGAGCAAAAGTTGAGTCATGTGTCGGATTGTGTTATAGGATTGTGAGAAGATTGTTGAGTTCAAATGTGAGTGATTAAGTCTTACTCATCTATAAATCGATAGAAAATTAAATTTATAAAAAAAATAATTTATATACATAATATCTTAAAATTTTAATTGAAAAGGATAATTAATGTATGCTATAAATTGAAAATAACACAAAAAGTTTATGTTAATTTTTTAGGAAAAGAAAAAGCCCTCGTCAATTAAAAAATAACAAATTTTCCTCCATTTTCTATTTTAATGGCTGTATAGAATATTTTTGACCAAACAAAAACTTGTAGAACATTTTTGTGTATGCTAAGATCACGTGCTTTCACATCATGTAGTCTAAGTACAGCAAATTCTTCAACCGTATATGAGTCATGACTTTGAATTTGAACAAAATCCTAAATATAAATTATTCCATCACATTTTTATTTTTATTCAATTAGCCGCCATTGAATATTTTAGTATTCAACAATTGCATGCTATGCTACAATTACAAATGAATTTTGTTCATCAAACTTTGGCGTTACTCAAGCTCAAAGGGTAGGCAAAGTAATTATGCAAAAATAACTAAAATATTTTTAATTTAATTTGATCTTTTGTTGAACAGGGGAATTAAAAAAAAAAAGTCTTTTTTTTGGTACATACACATTATTATTTAAATATCTTTTGGTGTTTTTCTCCAAAAAGAAAATTAATATAGCTGAGCTGGGGGTAATAATTCACAATAAGCAAAAGTTAGAATTAAAAAAAATTTGATTCAACTCCAAAAAGAAAATTAATATAGCTGAGCTGGGCGTAATAATTCACAATAAGCAAAAGTTAGAGGTTAGAACAAAAAAATTGATTAAATTAAAGATTGAAGTGCTTTTGGGAGAGACAAATCCGGGTCTATCGCTTAAGAAAAGTAATACTATATTAATAATGTGCTTAAATACTAAAGAGAAAAGTGAAAGATATGAAAAATCTAATTACTGTGTAATCACTTTTCTAATTACCACCATTGACTCAAAATAACAACTTATTATTGTTTTACTATGAATTAAAAATAAAATAAATAAAACTTACCAAAAAATGTGTTTCATCCAAACGTAAATGATTCAACAACTTAATTAAATCAATAATTAAAATTAAATATAGATGATTTCTTTTATTTTTTATTATATTTAATTTTAATTATTGATTTAATTAAGTTAAAAAAAATCATCTAGATATCTAAGAATATATTTAATTTTATCAATTAATTGACAAAGTTTATCATATTTATCGTATTTAAATATATTAGGAGAGCACGTTATTTTTTAAAGAGCATTTAGTTTTTAAATATCGACATAATTTTTGTTAAAGATATTTTATTTAATATATTTTAGTAGTTGGAAATACTCTGAAGAGAGAGACACATAATTTTTTTGATTGATCCTCGGGAGGAAAAATCGACATTTAGACCAACATATATTTTGGTGTATAATTGAATAGGAACAGAACATGCACGCATTAACTTGATCAAGATTTCCTCATTAGTGCCACTTACAATTCAAGATTTAACCGTAAGACAGACAACCTTCAAAACCACTTTAACTAAAGTGGTTAAACATGACAAAGCGTGTTCGGCATTCAACATATGCTTCTTTATCATTTAACTTTGACACATTTAACTTCCTAACATAAAAAACAATTACGAGTTCAAAGATTCTTGCATAAAAATGTTGTGTCTTCTGTATCAATAAACACAATTTTTAAAGAGATTTGACTTTATCATCTAGGAATAATTGTGTCGTTTTCATCCCGTTTTTATCCGTTTTTCTTCTATTTTTACATGAGCATAAACATTATCTTAATATTAAAAAGCCATATTCTAAATTATTTGATCATGTATCAAATCATTTAAAACATGTTATATTATTATTTTTATTTAAAAATTTAAATGAAAAACCAAAACTAAAAAAATTTAAAATTTAAAATAGACACCCAAAAGCATTTGAATGAGATAGCGATTTCTATCAAAAAAAATTAAAATAGAAGTTTGAAAAACTATTATTAGACTAAAAAGATATTATAAAATAAAGCATGCATGAAGAAAAAAATCACCATAAGGACTTTGTTTTACATAGTCAATGATGGGAATAGAGATGAAGAAATTATAAAATAACAATTTGCAGAAGAACCAAAATAAATAAACTCCAATCTAACTAGATGTAACAAAACATCTCTCTTCACACAACAATCATATGATTCAATTGGTTTTGTTTCCTAATCAAGAGTCACCCTCAAGAGGTGGCTGCTTTTGAAGAACCTTCAAGCATCCCTTCAAAATCTCTATTTGAAACATTGCACACCACATGTTTGTGATTTTTACAGCTCAAAACCTTCACTTCAGTAGCTGATTGAAGTAAATACTAGTAATGGAGTTAACTCCAAGAGGAAGAAATCAAGGTCATGTTGTGACTTTTGACAGAGATGCAGATTCATTTGTGGAGGAAGATAAAGAGCTTCAATCTAAATGGGCTGCTATAGAGAAATTACCAACTTTCAAAAGGATTAAAACTTCTTTTGTTGATGAAATCACTCAGGAGGAAAGTGGTAGTAGATGGCAAAGGAGTAGTAGTAAAAGGGTTGTTGATGTTACTAAGCTTGGAGCTGTTGATAAGCGGTTGTTTATTGATAAGCTCATCAAGCATATTGAGAATGATAATCTTAATTTGTTGCAGAAACTTAGAGAAAGGATGGAAAGGTAATTTGTTTACACTGGACTAGATCATGCTGCAAAATTAGGGTTGACATTTTTGGTATCCAATTCTGGAAAATTGATTTTGAACTAGATTGATTGACTTATTGAAGCTTATTTACTAACATAAACACTTATGAGACTGTTTGAGAGAGCTTATGAAAATAGCTTGTGACATGTCCGCTAGATGTTTTTAGCTTATTTCCACAATAAATTCTCCGGAATAACTTGTATGGAAACAGTTTGACTTTATTTTAACTGTTGTTATAGAAACAATTCATACATAAGCACTTATATGATAAGCACTTTTGTTGCATTTCTGCAAAAAGAAGGAAGGGGTTATCTTTTCAGTTTATATTAGTGGATTATTTTGAAGAATTGACTGATATATTCGTTTGTTTTCAGAGTGAATGTGAAGCTACCTAGTGTGGAGGTAAGGTACAAGAACCTGAATGTAGAAGCAGAATGTGAGGTTGTTCAAGGGAAGCCACTTCCTACTCTATGGAATTCTTTTTCTAGCTTATTTTCAGTAAGTATGCTTCCTTCAATCTCTCTTTCTATTTATATACATCATAAACCTACATTTGTTACTGCCTCATCTTATTTGTACACGCAAACAGGACTAATTTGTGATTCGAACAGGGCTTAATGAAGACTATATCATGCAGTTCTCAAGAAACCAAGTTGGGCATTCTGAAAGATGTCAGTGGCGTCATAAAGCCAGCAAGGTAAGTGAATATTTTACAAGGATGCACTCATATTCACATGAATTCGGTATTTACAATCACAAATAGAAAAGGATCCATTAAGACACACTGGCATGGGTTTGGTTATTTGACGGAAATAAACAAAATGATGAAGCTTAAATTAAATAACAGACCAGATTGTTAAACGTTAACTCATCAAATATGGCTCTTAATGCAGGCTTACTCTTCTTCTGGGTCCACCTAGCTGTGGGAAAACTACCTTACTAATGGCATTGGCTGGAAAACTAGATCAATCTCTAGAGGTCAGTTTTTAAACACAGTAATATAGACTAAAATTAATGTGCAGAGTCATTGAGTTTAAGTGTTTTTTTTAGCGTAACTCCAAAATCAATAAACGTATTAATCGCTGTGATATCCTACCTTTTTACTTATCTTTAGGTTTCTGGAGAAATCTGTTACAATGGTCACAGACTAGATGAATTTGTTCCTCAAAAAACATCAGCTTATATAAGTCAGTATGACCTACACATTCCTGAAATGACAGTGAGGGAAACAATTGACTTCTCGGCACGTTGTCAGGGGGTTGGAAGCAGAGCTGGTAATCTTTCTTGCTTATTCAATCCTAGATTATCCATATAATTTGTTACTAATAAAATACCAGTTGGCATTCATACATATCATTTGAGTTGCAGATATAATGACTGAAATCACTAGGAAAGAAAAAGAACAAGGAATCTTCCCTGACCCGGATATTGATACTTATATGAAGGTAATTGTAATATCGACAATTTATATGTCATAATTAGAAAGAAAAAAGTTGACAAAGAAAGTAACACAGACTTTTGCAGGCTATTTCTGTTGAAGGACAAAGTGAAAATCTTCAAACGGAATATGTTTTAAAGGTACACCTGCTTAAAGCAGTATTGAGTTAGAGCACAAATGTACTGAATCGCTCACTTTAGATGTTTTCTATTCTTTTTAACATGTGGATTCAAACTTTTGATATTGTAGATACTTGGATTGGATATCTGTGCTGACACTCTGGTTGGAGATGCACTAGATAGAGGCATTTCAGGTGGACAGAAGAAAAGGCTAACTACAGGTATCTTGAAAATTAAGTAATGTTTTCTTGTCATTTTGTTACTATTGAGAGTCCCACGTTGGATGAGATATAGCTTGAAAATGGGTTTACAAGTGAGAGACATCCATTACCTTACAATTCAGATTTATAGAGCTGAGTTAACCCAACTCATATATGAAGACAGTATCAGAGCTGATACGAGATCTGTTGGGATTCATGCAAACATATATTTCATAGATATTGTCTCCTTAATATATATATATACACTCAAATTTGTTCCAAATCATATTGCAGGAGAGATGATTGTAGGTCCCATAAAAGCACTTTTTATGGATGAAATATCAACTGGCTTAGACAGCTCCACTACTTTTCAAATAGTTACATGTCTCCAGCAATTGGTGCACATCAATGATGCAACGGCAGTGCTTTCACTCCTCCAACCTGCACCAGAAACCTTTGAGTTATTTGATGATCTTATATTGATGGCAGAGGGGAAGATAGTATACCATGGCCCCTGCAGTCAAGCCATCCAGTTCTTTAAGGATTGCGGTTTCTGGTGCCCTGAAAGAAAAGGAGTGGCAGACTTTCTTCAAGAGGTAGGAATGGAAACTGTGTCCCTTACCATTGTGCCAAAGTTCAAGCGATTTTACTCATAGTTTCATGAGTTACAAATTTCATGCATGTGCAGGTAACCTCTAAGAAGGATCAAAGGCAATACTGGTACCGCACGGATATTCCTTACAGTTATGTTTCAGTGGATGACTTCTCTCAAATTTTCAAAACAAGTTACTGGGGAAGAATGTTAGATGATGAGCTCTCACAACCATATGATAAATCTCAATCACATGAAAGTTCTTTATCATATAGCAAGTACTCCTTAGGAAAATGGGATTTGTTTAATGCTTGTATGAAGAGGGAGATACTTCTCATGAAACGAAACTCGTTTATCTACATATTCAAAACTGTGCAGGTTACTATCAAATTCAGGTTCAGTTCAACTAAGCTAAGTTGTGCTTGGGCATTTAAAATATAACTTGTTTCTTTTTTCGTTTGTTTTGCAGCTTACAATCACTGCAATCATAACAATGACGGTCTTTTTGCGCACACAACTTGATGTGGACTTGTTAGGATCAAACTATTTATTAGGTTCATTGTACTATACACTTGTACGCCTAATGACGAATGGAGTTGCCGAGTTGATAATGACTATTACTAGATTACCCGTTGTTTATAAGCAGAAAGCATTCTATCTCTATCCAGCTTGGGCTTACTGTCTTCCAGCTGCCATACTAAAGATTCCATTTTCAGTCCTTGATTCTCTTGTTTGGACATCAATAACGTATTATGTTATAGGCTACAGCCCAGAAATAACAAGGTATGTAACTTGATTGTATGTAAATATAGTCAAACTTTTTCTCGTTTCTTTTGCAAGTTTTTTCTTTAATATTTTTTATTGTATCAGGTTCCTCCGCCAGTTCCTTTTGCTTATCGCTCTGCACATGTCATCAACCTCTATGTGTCGTTCCCTTGCCGCAGTTTTTAAAACTGATGTTGCAGCTACAACTGTTGGTTCTTTGGTCTTAGTACTTATGTTCTTGTTTGGAGGCTTTATTCTTCCTCGACGTAAGCCTCTTTATATAGTCTTTAATTATAACATGTAGTAGTACTAAATTACTAATTACCAAGTTACTCATCATGGAGTTCATTCTCTGCAGCATCATTGCCAAAGTGGTTGAGGTGGGGTTTTTGGCTTTCTCCCATGTCATATGGGGAAATAGGAATAACACTCAATGAATTTCTTGCTCCTCGCTGGCAAAAGGTACCTTCTAAGATAATTTATTTGGTTTCATGATAGGTCACAATATACATTTATAGGGATTTAATTCATATACATTGTCAGGATAACGATTTTTTATACTGTCAATGAATCATAATCGGAAGATCATTACAAATGTTTGACATTTATTCTAAATACTACTGAAGTCACACATATAACTAGTTATAATTTGTTTACAGTGTAAAACTTTTTACACAAACGGTGTATCAAAATGAATCTCCAGTTGTATATCTATATTATTATCGTTATTTTCATCATTATTATTATTCAGATTCAAGAGGGAAACATCACCGTTGGAAGGGAGGTTCTCAAGAGTCGTGGTTTAGACTTTGACGGCAGCTTCTTCTGGATATCAATTGGGGCATTACTTGGTTTCGCAGTAGTATTTGATATACTATTTATAGTAGCATTAACTTACTTAAAAGGTGAGTCCTATCCAAGATATTACAAGGAAAAATATCGAGCAATTGTTTTTATTTTGATTCTTCCACTGATTTGATGGGAAATGCATATAGAGCCAAAGCAATCTCGAGCTTTAGTTTCGAAAAAGAGGCTGCCTCAACTAAAAGGAGGAGAAAGAAACAATGAAGTGGAATTAAAAAATAAGTCAGTAGCAGTTGATATTAGCCACACATCGAAGGAAGCTCAAAGCTCAGGTAGAAAAGAGACACTTTATGGTATAACTTATATCACAAATGAATTTTTTCTTTCAAACAGATAGTGACAACTTTTGGTTTCTTTTGCATGGTTGGTTATGCCAGGGAAAATGGTCTTGCCCTTTTTGCCACTGTCAATAGCATTTAAGGATGTCCAGTATTTTGTTGACACTCCTCCGGTAAATTTCATATTTACGTTATTGTTGTAATATGATTATGTAAAATGTTGACAAGGTTGTCAATTAAGAAATTTACTCTTCTTTTGAGCAGGAGATGAAAAAGCATGGTTCGAATGAGAAAAATCTACAATTGCTCTGCGATATCACGGGAGCGTTTAGGCCAGGAATCCTGACTGCATTGATGGGAGTCAGTGGAGCAGGGAAGACAACACTCATGGATGTCCTTTCAGGAAGAAAAACGGGAGGTATCATAGAAGGAGATATAAGAATTGGAGGGTACCCTAAAGTTCAAAAGACATTTGCAAGAGTTTCAGGTTACTGTGAGCAGAACGACATACATTCGCCATATATAACAGTTGAAGAATCTGTTCGATACTCAGCTTGGTTGCGGTTGCCAAGCGAGATTGATTCAGCTACAAAAGGGGTATGGGATTTGAACCTTGGTTTGTCTGTCATTTTCACATAAAAGATGTGTTTTGTAACTTTATGTGCGTATCTGTTCTGCAGAAATTTGTTGAAGAAGTCCTTGAAACAATTGAACTTGATGATATAAAGGATAACTTAGTTGGTATCGCTGGTCAAAGTGGCTTATCTACCGAGCAACGTAAAAGGCTAACTATAGCAGTAGAGCTTGTATCCAATCCTTCAATAATTTTTATGGATGAACCTACATCAGGTTTGGATGCCCGAGCTGCTGCTGTAGTTATGCGTGCAGTGAAGAATGTTGTTGGCACTGGTAGGACCACGGTTTGCACCATACATCAGCCAAGCATTGATATATTTGAGACTTTTGATGAGGTAGTCAAAAGTACCTGTCAGAATATTATTCTGTCAAGGATACAAAACCAGAATTTGTGTTTTCTCTGTTTACTTTTCATTGATCTGATGCTATCCATATATATTACATAAGTCATAAATGGCATTAATAATACAAATATTCTAATTCCTATAATTTATATATAATTAGACAGCCTAACCTATATTCAGCAACTAACATCAAATATAGTTATAACAAAATCACTGCAATAAGTATTCCTTATTGACATCCCCCCTCAAATTGATGCGGCCGGTCAAGAAGCATCAATTTGCTGATAAGAAACTGATGTCGAGGTCGAGGTACAGCCTTAGTGAAGATATCTGCAAGTTGAAGTTGCGATGTGACATGAGGAAGAGATATAACATGATTGTCCAATGCTTCTCGAATTGAATGACAATCCACCTCAATATGCTTTGTGCGTTCATGAAAAACTGGATTAGTAGCAATTTGAATAGCACTAGTATTGTCGGCAAAAAGTGGTGTGGCTGTATGTTGAGGAAAACCGAGCTCAGCCAAAAGTCCACGAAGCCAAGTAATTTCAGAACAGGCTGTAGACATTGCTCGATACTCAGATTCTGTTGAAGACTTAGAGACGCGAGACTGCTTTTTACTCTTCCACGAAATCAACGCAGGACCAAGAAACATGCACCAACCAGTAACTGATCTTCGTGTATCGGGACAACCGGCCCAGTCTGCATCACTATAACCAATCAAACTAAGAGGCTGCCGAGCAGGAAAACATAGGCCGCGTGTAGATGTGCCTTTCAAGTACCGTATGATGCGACGTACTGCAGCTAGGTGAAGATGGCGGGGAGTGTGCATATATTGACTCACTTGCTGAACTGCAAAGGAAATATCGGGGCGAGTAATGGTCAAATAATTAAGGCTACCGACCAGCTGCCGGTATAACAAAGGATCAGATAATTGATCACCTTCATCACGACGATATTTCACATTAACCTCTAGAGGAGTATCCACTGGTGTGGCTGAAGTTAGGCCCGCCAAAGAAATCAAATCTTCAGTATATTTATGTTGATGGAGAAAAATTCCCTGGGAATTAGAACAAACCTCAAGCCCTAAAAAATAATGAAGACCCCCTAGATCTTTCATATGAAAAGAAGCCTGAAGTTGTTGCTTAATGTGCTGGATCGCGACATGATCAGAACCGGTAATAATCATATCATCAACATAAATAAGTAGAAGAACAATACCATTTAATGTGCGATGAATGAACATGGATGAGTCAAATTTACTCTGAGTAAAAGAAAAACCGAGTATAGTAGTTCGAAACTTTTCAAACCATGCTCGTGGAGCTTGTCGTAATCCATATAGAGAGCGTTTGAGCTTGCACACCCCTTCAGATGAGGAAGGCAGCCCTGGAGGAAGGGTCATATAAATATCTTCTGCCAAGTCTCCATGAAGAAATGCATTCTTCACATCCATTTGGGTAAGTGGCCATCCTTGAGAGGCAGCAATAGTCAAAATGGTTCTAATACTAGTCATTTTCGCGACCGGTGCAAAGGTCTCATCATAATTCACCCCATACTCTTGTTTATTGCCTAATGCAACCAATCGGGCTTTGTAACGATTAAGAGTACCGTCTGAATTCAACTTTACCGAATACACCCATTTACTCCCAATAGGCTTAACACCTGGAGGTCGAGGAACAATGTCCCAAGTGAAATTTTCTTGAAGGGCTTGTAGTTCATCGTTCATTGCCGTTACCCAACGAGCATCTTTAACTGCCTGAGAATAACAAGTAGGAATAGGTGTACCAGATAGAGTAGCAGTAAGAGAAATAGGGCTATATTCATACCTATCAGGTGGACGAGACACTCGTTGTGAGCGTCGCAGAGGCGCTGGTGCAGGCTCAAGTGACGGATTAGTGGCGGGAAGGGACAAAGTCGGAGCGCGCCTGACATAAACATGACCTGGTTTAAATCGTTCTATAGGAAGAGAATCATTAGAAAAATCAACAAGATTAACAAAATCAATAGAGGAAGGTTTAGTATTTTGGAAAAAATATTGTTGATCAAAGAATATAACATTCCTAGATATGCGTAAGCGACGAGAGGTGGGATCATAACACAAGAAGCCTTTATAAGTGGTACTATAACCCAAAAATGCACACATAACTGATTGGGCGCCAAGTTTATTTCGTTCAGAAGGTGGAAGATGAACAAAACATACACAACCAAATGTATGAAGATTAGTGTAATCAGGATGTGCATGAAAGAGACGAAAATAGGGAGAATCAAGCCCAAGAACCTGAGAAGGAAGACGGTTGATGAGAAAGACAGCTGTTGACAAAGCTTCAACCCAGAATTGGGGAGGGACAGAGGCAGCCAGAAGCAAGGAGCGCGTAACATCAAGTAAATGACGATTTTTGCGTTCGGCGATGCCATTTTGTTGAGGCGTATAGGGACATGAACGCTGAGACAGGATGCCTTTTTGTTGCAAAAATTCCTGAAAAGGATGAGAAATATATTCCCCACCGGAATCCGTACGTAATATCTTAATGGTGGTCTGAAATTGGTTTTCAACGTAAGCCAAAAATTTCTTAAACATTGCAAAAACTTCAGCTTTAGAACGAAGAAAATAAACCCAAGTAAAACGGCTAAAGTCATCAATAAATGTCACAAAATATTTATATTTGGAATGAGATAAAATTGGAGACACGCCCCAAACATCACTGTGAATAATTTCAAAACATTTTTCAGCACGATGAGCATGGAGAGGAAAAGGAAGAGTTTTGCTTTTGGCAAGTTTACACACTGAACAATTAAAAGATGAGTCAACACTGATATTTTTGTGGCCCGATAAACCTGTTTTTATTAAGTGAGACAAAACAACAAAGTTTGGATGTCCTAATTTATTATGCAAATCCGCAAACGGATGTGAGACATCAATACAAGAAAAAGAAAAATTAGAGGAATGAAACTGGAGCGGAAACAATCTGCCTACTTTAGGTCCCTTCGCGATCACTTTCCCCGACACTTGATCCTGCACAAAACAACCGTTACGAGAAAAATTAACATTATAGTTATTATCCACCAATTGGCCAACGGAAATTAAATTAGAGGCAAGTCCTGGTGACACAAATACATTGTTAAAGGAATGATTGATATCACCAACAGCAGAAATAGGCAGAGTGTTACCATCAGCAATTTGAATGTTTTGGGTGCCCTTATAAGCATGGACATTTTGTAAGTGTTTAGGGGATCCAGTCATATGATTAGAAGCCCCTGAATCCACAAACCAAGGTGTTGAAGCACTAGTAGACTTACCATGAATGCCCAAAGCTGATAGAGCTGAGAGAACAATCTGTTGCACCTTCTCCGGAGTCAACGTATCAGATGCATTAGCGATGATAGGAGTAGACAAACCAGCAGCTTGGGTAGTAGCTTGAAAGGCTTGGGTAGGGCGCCGAGCGGGTCTCGTGGGGCACTCAGTAATAATGTGATCACGTTGTTTGCAATAGTTGCAGAATTTCTTACTGCAGTTGCGAGCAATATGACCAAACTGTTTGCAGGAAAAACACTGGACACGCCGCGTATCACGTCTGTCGGCTGTATTTTGGGCTGAATAGGCGACTGTGACAGCATCGGTAGTATTCTGGTCCGGTGACATGCTGTTTTGGGTGAGTAGGCGCTGCTCTTCGCGGAAAAGTTCCCCGACACAAACTTCTAAACTAGGAACTGGATTACGGTTAAGTAAAGCTGCACGAGCCACTTCAAATTCTGCGCGAAGTTTCATAAGAAACTGATCGCGCTTGCTGACTTCATAAATATTTTGAACAGCTGCAAGGGATGTTTTAGGAACATCAGCATGCAAGATCTCAGAATGTTCAGCCCATAGATTTAGAAAACCAGAGTAGTAATCTTGAATGGACAGAGAGCCTTGTCGATAATTTGCAATATCTAGTTCGAGTTGAAAGCGTTTCGCTGCATTATTCTGATCGTATATCACCTTAAGATGATCCCACATGGCTTTGGCGGTCGAGAAGGAGCGCAAATTATTAACCATTTGAGGCTCAATTGAGGCAAGGATCCAAGAAATTATTTGCGCGTCCTTTGTTTCCCATGTATCTAACGCAGCCTTCTCGGTTGGAGCCTTCGAAGCCCCATTGAGATGACCAGACATTCCTTTCCCTTTCACATACATTTCAAATTGAAATGCCCACGAAGGATAGTTTTTCCCAGTAAATCGAACACAAAAATTCTCTCTTTCTTTTTCCGAAGCCATGAAACCAAACAAAAACCAAGAAACAGCGACAAGAAAAAAAAAAAAAAAACCGAGTGCAGAGAAGACCAAAAGCAGAGAAGGGGACCAAAACAAGAGTCACCCAAAACTAAACAAGAGCCGAACCCCAAAAAAAATCGAAAAACAACAATGTCGAAGAGAACACTTATCAACAAAAATCTGACAGGTTAGATCGATAACCTATTGATACCATGTCAGAATATTATTCTGTCAAGGATACAAAACCAGAATTTGTGTTTTCTCTGTTTACTTTTCATTGATCTGATGCTATCCATATATATTACATAAGTCATAAATGGCATTAATAATACAAATATTCTAATTCCTATAATTTATATATAATTAGACAGCCTAACCTATATTCAGCAACTAACATCAAATATAGTTATAACAAAATCACTGCAATAAGTATTCCTTATTGACAGTACCTTCTGTTGTATATTTGTGTATGGATACAACATATGGATCAACAAATAAAAATGAGTTATTTTTCATGCAGCTGATTCTAATGAAGTCTGGAGGCAAGATCATATATAATGGAATGCTAGGCCATCATTCAAATAGACTGATTGAATATTTTCAGGTATGCTCAGACCTGAAGCGAAGTACTTAGTGTTTTAGATTCGGGACAGATCCATGTGATTATCTTATTTGTTAAAGTTATTTTCTTGCAATGTACATTCACAAAAAACTGTGCCTTAGTCTTCACTCCTTTGCCTGAATTGCTGAAATTTATATCTAATTTACTTGACTGTCCATCAGAGTATATCGGGAGTTCCAAAGATCAAGGACAATTATAATCCTGCAACCTGGATGTTGGAAGCTACTTCTGCATCTGTAGAAGATGAACTTAAAATAGATTTTGCAAATATATATAAAGAGTCACACCTTCACCGGTGAGCATCGAGTTGGCTATCATTCATTTTCATAGAAAAAATACAGACAAATAAGTGAATCAAGCATTTGAAAGAGCACTTATCTCATGTTTTGAATTACTATTTTTATTTCTAGGGATACCCTTGAATTGGTGAGACAGATAAGTGAACCAGAGCCAGGTTCAAAAGACTTGCATTTTTCAACTCAATTCCCACAAAATAACTTGGGGCAGTTTATGGCATGCCTATGGAAGCAACACTTGTCCTATTGGAGAAGTCCCGAGTACAATTTAATACGATTTGTGTTCATGATTGTTGCGGCAATATTATTTGGGGCGGTATTTTGGCAGAAAGGGAAGGAAATGTAAGTTTGCTTTCTTATACCTACATATAATTTGCATAGAAATGAAACTCATTAATTTAAATCAGAAGAAAACATTTTTCATTCCATGTTTGTTAGTGATGTCCTGATTCTAGAGTAGCTTTTAACTCAAGTACTGACATGTGTTTTTTCTACGGTTAAAGAAATACTCAGCAGGATTTGTTCAACGTGTTTGGATCAATGTATATTGCTGTAATATTCTTGGGAATAAATTACTGTTCAACAATTCTACCGTACGTGGCAACCGAGCGCTCCGTCCTGTATCGAGAAAAGTTTGCAGGAATGTATTCTTCCATGGCTTATTCATTTGCACAGGTATGATACTGCTTAAAGCAAATTCAAATTCAAGTGGTATTTATTTTATAGTAAAACCAGTAATGTTATAATCAATTTCTTTTTTAAATGTAGGTGGCTATTGAAATACCATATATCTTAGTGCAAGCAATTTTATATGTGGCTATCACCTATCCAATGATAGGTTTCCATTGGTCAGTTCAGAAGCTCTTTTGGTACTTCTACACCACATTCTGCACATTTCTATACTTTGTGTATCTTGGAATGCTGGTAATGTCATTAAGCTTAAATCTGGATTTAGCTTCAGTATTGTCAACTGCAGTCTACACCATATTCAATCTCTTTTCTGGATTCCTCATGCCTGGACCTGTAAGTCTCCTTGATCTCCACAAATTTCTTTTCATAATTTAGTTTTTATAACATAATATTTAGGACCTGGAGTTGTGGCTTGATTTTGTTTGGATCGAACAGAATCATAGCTACATCCTAAATAATATTTGTATTCAGTTCTAATATGGCGAAGAAGATTTTGTTAATTTTGTAAAAATTTAAGTTTGGCTAACCAAGGTTTGAATTTCGGAATATGCAGAAAATTCCTAAATGGTGGGTTTGGTGCTACTGGATTTGCCCTACAGCTTGGTCCTTGAATGGCCTATTAACTTCACAATATGGAGACATGGACAAAGAAATACTCATATTTGGGGACAAAAAATCAGTTGGTTCTTTTCTAAAGGATTACTATGGATTCAGACATGACAGATTAAGTATTGTGGCTGTGGTGCTCATTGCTTATCCAATTATCTATGCATCCCTTTTTGCCTACTGTATAGGGAAAATAAACTACCAAAAGAGATAGAAACAGATATCACAGATTGCTTCTTCTGCAGTGTGGTGGCTACAATTTTCATGTATAGAAATATAGGAATACAAGGCTACATCATTGAGCAAAACCTCTTGTGCAATTGTTTATACATAATATACATTTTTGTTTTGTTTTTGGTAGTAAATGATGTAGATTGGGTTATTTTATCATGTATTTTTGGGTTTTGATTTGAAATTGTTCGTTAATTTAATTGTTAGTTTGGAATTTGATTTACAATGAATCATTTTATTGCAGTCCGTAATAGGAAAAATTCAGATTTGTTTAGCTTTATTGGATCTACAAACATTGAGACACTTTGATGATTATATAAGATGCATTGTACACTTCTAATGATATTTTGACATACAAGTTTCGACATTAAGATTTGAAAGCCAGTTATCAGCTCATGAACTCAATACACTAAAAGATGCAGATGTTTAAATTTCCTCTATAAGTAAAATGGATGACAAAATTAAATTCAACTTTACAACAAAGTAGAAGTTAGGTAGGAAAGGCAGCCATTCATCATGAAAAATGAAGCTGGAGAGCAACTCAGTAACTAATCACTCCACCATGCCAAAATGAAATTAAACAGCGGTCTGGACTAAGAAAACAAATCAACTAAAGATTTCATCCTCGGGCTGGCTCGCTGTCTTATCATCAGCAGTTATCATTGTCTGCTTTTCCTGCTCCAAATAGTATATCTTGTCATTCATACCCTCCTTTCTATATGCCTCGATCATGATTGAGTAAGTTGTGTCATCTGGTGGAGATTGGTTATCTTTCATACGCGTGAAAACTCTCTCCATTTCCATCAAATCTTCCGCCTTTGCACACGCAGATAAGACTGCGTTATAAAAGGCAGTGTTCACGGGTACCTCAAGCTTCGCAGCCAAGTGAACAGTACTAATCACTTTATGGAAGAGCCCTGCATTTGCAAAACCATTGATAAGGCAGCAAATCGTACTGGTATCTGCTCTCATACCCTCAGAACGCATCTGATTAAATGTATACTCCATGTTTTTATCATCCCCTGCAACTGCAAATGCTTCAATCACATTGTTGTACGTAGAGGTGGTCCAAGGAAATTGCAACTTCCGCATATACTCCATAACAGATGACATTTTGTCATACATTCTTTTCTTTCCATACGAACCGATCAAGATATTAAAAGAGCGTGTTTCTGGTTCTATCCCGAAATTACGGAACTTTTCATACCATTTCTCCATCATATCAATCTGACCCATATTACCAAAGACACCAATGATCGTATTCATGGTCCAAACATCAGGCTTGCAATCAGTGCTCTGCAGCATACTCGACAGAACTTTCTCCATCTGATCAAACATCCCTGCCTTGCCATAACCATTCAAAACAATGTTCTGCGTGACCGTATTAGGCACAACGCCTCTTTGAGCCATTTCTTCATACAACAACTCAACCAATTCAAATTTGAAAGCATCTATGCAGACTTTTATCAACGTACTGTAAGTGAAAACATCAGGCTGACAAAGAGGATGATTCTTCATCTCATCAAGAATTGAAAAGGCCTCATCAATCATGTTGCTCCTGCAATATGCAGCGAGCACTGCCGTGTATAGTTCAGGAGTAGGGTCGCAACCCTCTTCAATCATTGTGGTAAAAAGCTGATGGGCACGATGGGGTTGACGTGATTTTCCAAGTAGCACAATGAGTTTCATGTAAGTCCCTTCTTTGGGCTGGTAAAAGGATTGTTCTCTGAGCATGTCAAATACCTGCACAAATGAATAAGTAAGTAATCATCCAAATTATACTACGAATAATTAGAAGTCGTATCATATACAAACTGACTTATTTGAATTTATCTACTGACATAAACACTTGCGACAAGCTTATGACAATATCCATAAGCTTATGAAAACAACATATACTATGAAAACAGTTTGACCTATATTTTATCTTTTACTATAGAAATAGCTTATACAGGTAAGTGATTATGCTATAAGATCTAATTAACCTGTTTATCCAAACATGACCCAACAGTCAAACATACAAAATTAATGAAATTTGACAGCAAAACTGGCGAGTATGTATACCTCAAGGGCTTGAAGCCACTGTTTCTTGTCCACGCGTTCAGCTAAAGCTTCAGTAACAGTATTAACCCATGCCTTAGCATTGTTCTTCCTGTCGTTTTTTTGCTTGATTTTCTTAATTGGGCCTCTCCTCGTGCTCCCCTCAGATTGGGAAAAACCCGGAAACTCGCCTTGTTTCCAGTGTTTCTTTTTGACAACTGGTGATGAAATTGCGCAGTGGGTAATACGAAAGGTTGAAGCTTTGGGTCTTGTGGGGTTGTTGTGGGTTTTGGTGAATTTGGGTTGGGGGATTGGGGAGGGGACTATGGAAGAAGAGAATGTGAGAGAGACGGAAGCCATGTCCATGGTTTAGTGTAGGGTTTGATTACTCAGACAGCATTGAAGAATGAGGATTTGAAATCAATTCATCAATGGTGGTAAAAGTTTTGAAGATGGGATTGGGATGAATCAATGAATGAACTCAAAGTGGTGATGATGTTTTTGCATTTTCATACATAGGGTTGAGTTTGTGGATTTAAATTACTTTTTCTTTAAAAAAATCTTAGAAAAGTCACAATAATCATCATGTTATAATAATTAAATAAATTATTATATTATTTAAAAATATATATTTAAATTGTCAAATTTAAAATAGTAATGACAAATAATTGGTGACATATAATTTGTCAAAGATAGAGTACTAATACCAATTATTTACTTAGTATAATAGTAATATTTTTACTAGTATAAATACCTCCCTATGGTTTATGTAAATACATACAATTTTTCACTTTGAATGATATAAATTACCATTCAACTTTCTTCTCCATTTTATCTTAGTTTGATATTATAACTTGATTAGTAACTAATATCATCATATTAATTTACAAATATTAATTAAGTTAGATCCAAACATCCGGTTTTTCTTAACACGTTATCAGCACGATCGTTTCTATTAGAAGTTTCCAGTACACTAGGTATATATTCTATACTTACCTCTTTAACCTTGTTATTATTATTCATCTGCCCTGGTTATAGAAAACTAGCAACCAGTCAAGTAATTTATAACTAGAGTGAATATTATCATTATTGTTATTACTTTACTCCTTGTTATAGAAAACTGGCAACTTGTCAAGTGCTCTATAATAAGTCTGACTATTTTTATTATAAATTTTGTGTGGAGGTATAAAACTCCATATACAGTTACTAACTTTTATATTTAATGGAAGTCTGAGACACCTAATGCAAATACTAACTTTTATATTTTAGTGGAGGTTTATAATTCCATTCGCAGTTACTAACTTTTATATTTAATGGAAGTCTGAGACTCCTAATGCAAATACTAACTTTTATATTTAAGTGGAGGTCTATAACCTCATTTGTAGATATTAACTTTTATATTTAATGGAAGTCTGAGACTCCATATGCAAATATTCTTTTATATTCAGTGGAGGTCTAAAACCCCATACGCATATACTAATTTTTATCATATGTGTTCATTCACCATATATGTTATAGATTATAATTATCTCTAACACTTATAACTACTAGATGATATTTAACACACTTAAAATTTGACTACATATTTTTTTTACCCCACTTAACCTTTTTTTTCTTTTTTCTTTTCTCCAACGGTCACATAACGACCATTTTTTAAAATTATCTCTATAAATACTTCTTCTTCTTTCATAACTTCACACCATTCTCAAACTATCTACCCATATTTTTCAAATGGCTAAATTTATTATTTTGTTCATCACTCTACTTGTAATTATGTTGTTTGCTGTCAGTATTATCAAGCGTGAAGAATTAGGTAATGATGTTGTAGCTTTAATCATAATTATCGTCATACCATTACTGATTTTAGCTTGGTTTGTTAGTAGAGGTTTTTGAATAATATGTAGTCATGAATTTTGTAACTAAATAAATTGATATTTCTTTTAGTTTTAAATATTGATTATGTTCATCAGAATTATAGATATAATCATATCAAATCTTAAGAATCAATTCAAAATTCTAAGCATAACTGGGGACAACTTCATAACCTGGAACAACAATTTAATAGAGTATCTTACATGTGAGAGACTTAACAAAATCCTTGAAGGAGAGAATTCTGGAAAATCGACAAACGACTCAGATGAAATAGAAAAGAGAAAGTCAAAAGTAAACATAATAATCAAGCATCATCTTGATGATGGATTGCAAACAGAATATTCAAATGCTAAAGATCCCAAGATTTTATGGGACAAAATTAAAGCAAGATTTGGACATTAGAAGAAAGTTCTGTTACCCTCATTAATGGGTCAGTGGAACAAGTTAAAGTTCCAAGATTATAAAACTGTCATTGCATATAATTATGCTACGCACCAAATTATATCACAGCTAGAATTTTGTGGGAAAATTATAACTGAAAAAGAAAAGTTGGAAAAAAAACTTTTTTGACTTTACATGCATCTCTGGTATTATTGCAACAACAATATAGAATGAGGGAATACACTGAGTATTCTGATTTAGTTGCAGTCCTTCTAGTGGCAGAACAAAATAACGAGCTCCTTATAAAAAAAACCACCAGGCACGGCCCGCAGGAACAATGCCATATCCTGAAACTAATGCCACAACTTTTAATCGTGGGCGTGGTGGCTTTAATCGTCTTAAGAGACGTGGTGGTCATGTTCGTTTTGATGATAATAATGATCCTGCTCATTTTGATGGTCACAATCAAGGAGGATATTACGGTCGAAACCTTTTCCACGGTCGAAACCATTTTTGTGGAAGAGGACGTGGACGAGGTCCTGGGAATAGTTATAGATCCCCCAGATATGACCAAAATAATTAGAATCGCAAAGGAAATGGTAAGTATATCCAAGAAGGTCCCTCAGGGAATTATGAGGATATATGCTACATATGTGGAAAGAAAGGCCACTGGTCTAAGGTGTGTAGAACACCAGAACATTTGTGCAAAAGACAAATGACATATGTCGAAGAAAATGGAAAAGAAGTGAATTTTAATGAAATTGAACCCAGAAATGATAATACCTATTTTGAAACTGCTGATTTTGTTGGAGGTGAAACAAATTAAGTAACTATTTAAAATATGTATTTGAATAATGTTTGGTGTGCTTGTTTTTATATTTGAAATATGTATCTACTTAACAATTTGTATTTTGTTAAGGTGTATCTTATGTTTATATGAAATAATGATGTTAAATATGTTGTTAATTTATTGTATTTAATTTTATTTCTATTTTTAAGAAGGTTGGACATGGAACATGTATAAGACATTTGCATTCCGGACAGTGGAACTACACACACAATCCTCAAAAGTAAGAAATGTTTTACTGAAATAAATCTCACTAAAGGTATAATAAATACAATAGGCAAAGTACCCTTTTTGGTCCCTTATGTTAACCTCGGGGTTCATTTTGGTCCCTTAACTTCAAAAAGTGTCATATTGGTCCCTTAAATCTTCAAAAGGTGTCATTTTAGTCCTTTTAGTCATATTAGCGACTGATTTAGCGACCGATTTTTGAGTTTTTTCGTCGCTAACGTGATTAAAAGGACTAAAATGACACCTTTTGAAGAGTTAAGGGACCAATATGACACTTTTTGAAGTTAAGGGACCAATATGACACTTTTTGAAGTTAAGGGACCAAAATAAACCCCGAGGTTAACATAAAGGACCAAAAAGGTTATTTTGCCAAATACAATATCAGGCCCTGTAGATTTGATTGAAGAAACAGGTAATGTTATGTCCATATTACCAAATGGGACAAAATTTGTCATTAATAATGCTTTATACTCTCCAAAATCAAAGAGAAATTTGTTGAGTTTTAATGACATATATCGTCAAGGATATGATACTGAAACTGCAACTGAAGGTAATATGAAATACATTAATATTACTTCTAATGTTCTGGGAAAGAAGAAAATTTTAGAAACACTACCAAAATTGCCTTCTGGATTACATTACACATATATACATGAAGTTGAGTGCAACTTAGTAGTAAAAGAAGATCCCAAAATTGTGAATTTATGGCATGACCATTTAGGTCACCCTAGTTCAACAATGATGCGTAAAATAGTTAAAAGTACACATGGTCATCCATTGAAAAGTTTAAAACTTACAAAAGAAGATAGACCATGTGAAGCTTGCTCTCTTGGCAAACTAATAACAAGGCATTCACCGGGCAAGATTCTGATAGAATCACCTAAATTTCTTGAAAGAATTCAAGGAGACATATGTGGACCTATCCATCCATCGTTAGGACCATTCAGGTATTTTATGATATTGATTGATGCATCTAGTAGATGGTCATATGTATGCTTATTGTCATGTCGTGATATGGCATTTGCAAAATTTCTTTCACAAATAATTAAACTTAGAGCTCGATTTTCTGATTATACTATAAAGAAAATTAGATTTAACAATGCCGGTGAATTTACATCTGAATCATTTAATAATTATTGCATGTCGATTGGTATTACTGTTGAACATCATGTTCCGCATGTACTTACACAAAATGGTTTAGCTGAGTCATTAATTAAACGTCTTCAATATATTGCTAGACCATTGATAATGAAAACTAAACTACCAGTTATTGTTTGGGGTCATGCAATTTTATATGCTGCAGCACTCATCCGTGTGAGGCCAAGTGCTGATCATAAACATACCCCTTATCAACTTGCAATTGGTAAGGAACCAAATATTTCTCATTTAAAGATATTTGGTTGTGCAGTATATTTGGTTGCGCAGTATATGTCCCAATATTACCACCTCAAAGAAGGTTAGGTATATATATGGGATATGAATCACCATCTATTATTAGATATCTAGAACCTTTAACAGGTGATGTTTTTCAGGCAAGATTTGTTGATTGTCATTTTGACGAAACAATATTTCCAACTCTAGGCGAGAGAGAATAAAAAACTAGAAATGACATAATATGGTGTGTAGCTCATTTATTACATTTGGACCCATATAATAGATCGTGGGAAGAAAATGTGAAGAAAATAGTCCACTTACAAGATTTAGCAAATCAAATGCCAGATTCATTTACTGATTTGAAAAGAGTAACAAAGTCACATGTACCAGCTATAAATGTCCCAGCTAGGATAGAAATTTCAAGTCAAAATAATGTAGTAAGTACATCCAAGGCACACTTGAAGCGTGGTCGACCTATGGGATCAAAAGACAAAAATCCCCGAAAAAGAAAGGGAATAGAAAAGGTGAATTTGATTAAAAGTGGTCTTTAAAAGACACTAGATATTGATAAATCCACAATTGAAAAACGTTCTCTCGAAGAAGCATAAGATGGTGAAAATGAGATCATTGATAATGAAATTGAAAATAAGAATGACCTCGAGATTTCAATTAATTATGTTGATACAGGAATTTTGTGGAACCGAAAAGGTATGAATATAAATTAAATATTTTCATTCTCCATTGAATGTGAAATTGTTAATGAAAATGATGATCCAGAGCCAAGAACTATGAGTGAATGTCAAAGTAGACATGACTGGAAAAATTAGAAGGATGCAATAGATACTGAGTTAAATTCTCTTAAAAATCAAAAAGTATTTGGCCCTATTATGGATGTACCAAAAGATGTGAAACCGGTCGGATATAAATGGGTTTTTGTATGAAAACGAAATGAGAAAAATGAGATTGTCAAATACAAAGCTCGTCTCGTTGCACAAGGTTTTTACCAACGACCGAGAATTGATTATGAGGTAACATATTCTCCTGTTATGGATGCTATAACTTTTCGTTATTTAATTGGTTTATCAGTATTTAACAATCTTGATATGTATCTTATGGATGTTGTTACTGTTTATTTATATGGATCACTTGATACTAATATATACATGAAAATTCCAGAAGGATTTAAAATGCCTGAGACATCAAAACCTAGAGAAATGTGTGCAATTAAGTTGCAGAAATCATTGTATGGGTTAAAACAATCCCGGCGCATGTGGTTCAATAGACCAAGTGAGTATTTAATTAAAGAAGGCTATGAGAATAATCCTATTTATCCTTGTGTCTTAATAAGAAAAACTATATCCGGATTTGTAATAATTGTTGTTTATGTTGATGATTTAAATATCATTGGGACTAATAAAGAAATCAAAGAAGCAAGAAATTATATAAAGAAAGAATTTGAAATGAAATATTTGGGGAAAATCAGATTCTGTCTTGGTTTACAGATTGAGTATATCAAAAATGGTATATTAGTAAATCAATCAAATTATACAGAAAGGGTATTGAAAAGGTTCAACATGAACAAGACAAATCCTTTGAGTAGTCCAATGATGGGTAGAACACTTAATATTGAAAAAGATCCCTTTAGCCTAAGGAAAGTAATGAAGAGGATATTGGCTCAGAAGTGCCATACCTTAGTGCCATTGGGGCACTCATGTACCTTGCTAACTATACAAGACCCGATATAGCTTTTGCAGTGAATTTACTAGCAAGATTCTGTTCATGCCCTACAAAAAGACATTGGAAAGGAATAAAGCATATATTTCGATATCTTCGAGGTACATCTGATCTTGGTTTATTTTATTCTAACAATAGAAAACCAGTTTTGCTTGGTTATGCAGATGCAGGATATTTGTCAGATCCACATAATGCTAAATCAAAAACTGGATATATATTTACATATGGTAACACTGTAATATTATGGAGATCCCAAAAGCAAACACTTGTAGCAACTTCTTCAATTCATGCTGAAGTAATCACCCTTCATGAAGCAAGCAAAGTAGTGTAGATGGTTATGATTAGTAACTCGACATATCCAAGGAGCGTCTGGTTTACCAATTGATAATAATCCAACAATTTTGTATGAAGGCAATGTTGCATGTGTTACCCAAATGAAAGAAGGTTACATAAAAAGTGACAGGACCAAGCATATCCCTCCGAAGTTTTTCTCATTCACACACGAACTTGAAAGAAATAAAGAGATTGATATTCAGTATATTCGTTCAAGTGACAATATGGCAGATCTCTTTACAAAGACACTTCCTACATCAGTTTTCAAGAAGCATGTACAAAATATTGGAATGCGTCACCTTTGAGATCTTTAAAGAAGAGTTATACGTGTTCTGTTGAGGGGGAGCATAATGTTGTACTCTTTTTCTCTTATTAAGATTTTTATCCCAATGGGTTTTTCCTAATAAGGTTTTTAATGAGGCAACTTATGTTTCCATATGAATCTTCTCAACAAGACTTCAATGGAGCACCGTGATAGATATTTCAAAGGGGGGGGGGGGGGTGTTATAATAATTAAATAAATTATTATATTATTTAGAAATATCTATTCAAATTGTCAAACTTAAAATAGTAATGACAAATAATTGGTGACATATAATTTGTCAAAGATAGAATAGTAATACCAATTATTTACTTAGTATAATAGTAATACTTCTACTAGTATAAATACCTCCCTTTGGTTTATGTAAATACATACCATTTTTCACTTTGAATGATATAAATTATCATTCTACTTTCTTCTCTATTTTATCTTAGTTTGATATTATAACTTGATTAGTAACTAATATCATCATATTAGTTTACAAATATTAATTAAGTTAGATCTAAGCATCCAACTTTTCTTAACATATCATAAATTTTCTATTTAAATAAATTTATGTTTTTGGATATACTAAAATAAATAGTTTGTTGGTTGAAATGGGTAGACAAATTTAAAAAGTGTGTGAAATTATAATTTAAAAAAATAATTTTCATATTGTGGAATCTTTGTTAAGAAATTAATAAAAAATGACATAGTATGATGATAAAGTTGAAGAGAAAAGAAGTCTTTAGTTCAGGAATAAGAAATGGATCGTTGATTAATTGGTGATGTTAATTTTAGTTACGGCGGTGCAGAGTGGATTTGCATGGTTAGTTAGCACTCGGACACTCAGGTCAATTTAAGATTCAAGATGAGTATAGTGAAAAGTGGAGATCAGAAAATGTATCTTGTTCTTCATGTGAAATGACTTTTATATATTGGGTCAAGCGGTGTGAATTTTAGTCGAGATGGGCCTTAGTTTTTTGGATCTCTGGTCGATCCAAAACAGTTGCCCCTAAAGCTTTGTTAGACATTTGAGTGAGTCGGGGAATCCTTTAGTGATTTGGCCAGCCTCTAGGATGCGGTCCGGTGTGAGCTAGAGTTGAAACGTTTGGAGCCAGTTGAAAGAGTAGTGGAGAAACTCAAGCTTTTTCTTCAGCATTTCTTATTTTCTAGCCAGAATAAGTAATAGTATAGTTATCCTAGCGAGCAACTCGAAGGGTGAAACTTCTTGTGCCTAAAAAATAGGGACATCCCACATTTCTCATCTCCTTTCTCTTGATCATGATCGTCTGGAACCATAAGTCATACCTTTATATGATGATTCTGACTCGGCAAGGGGATTTAAGGATTCTCTGAAGGAAAGAGCTTCTTCATCCGACTCATTATAAGCCCTTTTATCAAATATCGTGGGAGAGGTGAATTATGTCGAGGTCTCTATGCCCTATCACATCTTAACCGATAAGGAAATACAAGTCAACCTCCAGAGGAAATAGCGTGCTAAAATTCATATGCAACTTTGCTTGAGGACCAATAACTGTGAATCCAGCGACGCTAATGTGAAGCCCCACTTAGACCTTCAAAATCGGTCGGATGCAGTAGAGCACAACTGAGAGGATGCAGAAGTAATGGGAACTTTATCTGTTATGAGTATCATGACCGATATAGAGGTTATTGGCACCATGGTTAGTGATCCTCTAGAATGGCCAGCTCTTCTGGTGAACCCCAAGAAGAGGACATGGAGTTCCTATGACGACTGCATGGCTCCCCTTTATGAGTGCTTATTCGCAAGGATATGACTGCGGCTACCATTCTACGACTTCAAAGTAGGCGTCCTGAAACATTGAAAGTTGCTCCCTCTCACTGTTATCCAAGGTTTTGGGCCTACATTAAGGTATTCCAGCTGTGTGTCGAGCATAAATGTTGGAAACATGTCCTTGGATTATTCCTTAATATGTACCATCTGAAAAAGTCCGCACAACATTGTCTGCTTTTTCACTTTCTAAAAATTCTAACCAAACTGAAAAATTCATAATTGTAGAAGTAAAACCAACAATTTTCAAAAGTGATGGTCTGTACTTATTGGTCTTATATGTTAATTCAATTATCTGCACAGTGAAAAATGTAACACCATAAAATCTCAAACAATTATTTTATAAAAACATACATAATAATTTTAACTTAGTGGCATGGTGTCACATCTTTTCTCAACATAAACATCTTACTCAATTTTCCTACTAAAGCAGCGGAACTCAAAAACATCCATTCAACTTAATTGTCTCATAATTCAAAATGACTATTTCAAAACATGAAGGAAATAATTCAACAACTTTGAGAAACTGAAAACAAAGTATAACCCGTCCCAGTGTTACACTATCATAGTGACAGGTGGAAATCTAAATAACTCAAAATGATACACAAAGAAGAAGACATTTATGGCATACTCCAACACAGCAACAGCTAAGACTCGTCTACTTGAGTATTTGCACCACCAACATAAAGAACAAAACAAATAAGCAAATAGGGGTGAGAATACATTTAAAAATGTTAATAATGCATAAAATAACAAGCATAGCTCAATAAAATTATTCAACAATCACATAGTTGCAGAGTCAAACTTGTCTCAACATAGGTATATTTTCTATGTCTTATAACTTTAAATCAAAACTACATGGAATCCAATAGATTCTATAATTTTTCTCAGCTAAAAACTCTCTTAAGACCAAAACAAATAACTTAAATAACCAATGATGTTTATCACATGAATGAAATGAAATATTAGTAGAAAGCAATAATGTATAACATTCTTTCTAGTGAAGACATAGTTTCTACTTGTCACTAATAGTCTGCAATATTTCAAATAAGTTCAATAATTCAAATATCTCCCATTAGGTCTTCACGTAGCTTGAATCATCAATGATTCTTACAAACATACTTCTGCTTGAAGTATTGACCATAAAATTGATCAATATTCTAAAATTTCACTCCTTCCATACATCCGATATGATAAAACATCCAAATTGATTTTTCTCTATCACATGTGCCCTTGTACATTTTCTTTGTGAACTCTAATTTCTTATTGAGCAGGGGAACTCTAATTTCAAAGTAACTTGAAGGCTTCAAGTGTTTTCCATAACTTCCAACAACATCAACCTTTAACTTGAAATTTATAGACTTCACAAATTAAAATACAAGCTATTATGATAGAAGAAACGAACAATATATTGATTAGTTAACTCCTTTTCATTTTCCATGCAAGAATATTTGATTAATATTTTTATTCTATTTAGTGATAACGTCTTCTTATGAGATGCCTATGGATTTCGAAGCATAAGTGCATCCATTAGACCTTTAGCATTACTCTTGGCCCTCATAGCAACAATTGAAGGCCTTTTTCTTGAACGAAACTTTGATATTTTTATGCAAAACATCACCATCATCCCATTAATATTAACCTCAGACATCTAACCATCAACAACGACTTGTTTTTTTAATCGTAACACTGCTGCAATATTTTTTTTAATATCAATTGGTACTTTTATATAAGATTTTACTTCTCCCGTTATCCTCAATTAATTCTTCTTAACTCGTGTAATTCCTTCCGTAGAAGGGTGCTAAATAAATCACAAACAATTGTTTTCTTTGTCTAGTCTTTATGAGAGTTCCACTACTAACCAATTAAACATGGCAACAAAATTTGTACCCGTCTAAACCTGCTTTGAGTTTGACGGGGAAAATTCGATTTGACAGGGTTCAGGACTAGGCTTGGATTTTCTCTGATTTTAAAAAATGGGTATGAGGCGAGTAATTGGGACTCACTTTGAACCCGCCTTCGAACCTGCCTATCGATGATTTGGAATATTTGATTTTGATAATTTAGAATAATATATGTTTAGTTAATACATTGATATTTTAGTTTGTACTTTATTATTTGAAATTGATATTTCAGTTTGTACTTTATTATTTGAAATTTTTCGTGATTGTTTTAATTTAATATTTCTAATGTTTGTTAGAGTTCGTGACAAATTATAGGTTTGGAGAAATGAATTATTTCAATTTTAAAACATTGATTCTGGTGTGGGGATAGGGCAAAGTGGGGATATCTGAACCCGTTTAAGACGGGGTTTCGGTTCAATTATTCATCCTTATTGGGATTCGGGCAGAAAACACATATTTAAACACATATTTAATTGGGATTCAAGTTTGAGTACGAGGGTGATAAAACCCGTCACCGCCCCCGCCTTGTTTCCATGCCTACAATCAATATCAAAGTTGTCACCAATAAATTTAAGATAACCTTTGTTGTTGGAGGTTGATGTTATGCGCAAGTTGTTGGAGGTTGATGTTACACTTGCGCAGAGGCAGAAGGTGATATTATCATGGTTGTTATTAAAAGAGAAAAAGAGCAAGGTAAAATATAGATGAGAACAACGAAGAACAATGGAAAACAAGAAGAGAGAGGGGAAGATAGATGAACGACTAAGAAATTGATGAAAATAACGACAAACAACTAAGAATAATATAGATGGTGAAGAACCATGAAAAACGGAAAGATAGAGAAGAAAACAATGAAAAAATGGTGGAAATGAAAAAGGAAATTGATATAATTAAATATTAGGAGTCGTGATAATGTAGCGATGAGGAGTCGTGATGTCTTGCTACGCCTCTACAATGACGCTATGGCGCTCTATTGACAACCTAGGTCTTAACGCTACTAGATCAACATTACCCAATTGGCTTTTGGTCACAAGATCAACATTAACGTGCTATGGGTTGACCTTATCAAATATTCAAATGGTCTTTATATTAATAATTCTACTTGTTATCTCAGTCGCTGCACTTTGGACTTTGGTCCATGGTTTGCAATTTACATGCAACCAAAATTTTAATCTAACCAATTATTGAAATGGACTTTGTCACAATTGTTAACATAAATTTTACTAGAAATCTTCAAAATCTACTACTAGCGGTGAGACTATTTTGTTATATGTAGTACAATATTTTATGTATGTGTTGTAAGAAGAAATGGATGAAGAAACAAATCATATAAATCTTTTTGAGAATTCTTATGGAGTTAAAATCAAATGAAGTCATGGTAAGAAATTCCCCTAAATTTGGTTTAGTCAAATCTTTAAACTATTACACATCAGTTTATGTTGTTCAGCTGCAGTCATCAAGACAACAGAGTTTACAGAATCAGATGATAAAAATTCACCTTTTTAGTTGCAAATTGATAAGTTAAAGTTGTTGCCTAACCTAAATCAAACACATATATATTTATTAATAATTTTTTTCACCAAAATTTATGTCAATTATAAAATGATTATTTAGTTGATGTTTATAATAATAATAATAATAATAATAATAATAATAATAATAATAATAATAATAATAATAATAATAATGAAAATCATATTAACCCAAATTATGCTTATACTTTATCATTTGATTTGACAATGCTATGCGCATTAAAAAATTTACGAATCAAATTTTTATTGGTATACGGGAAAAAATATATTACTGATTCAAATATTTTTATAAATGATGTCAAAATACGAAACAATCTTTGATTAACCCAAATTATTTTTATAAATAATATTATTTGCGAAATGTTAACCAGTGCGTTTAGGGCACTCTTTAAGTGATTAAAATAATATATTTTTTTTAAATGCGTGTATTCAAACATTGAAAACACATTGAAAATTAAAATATTGATTTTTATAAAAAAATATTTTAACAAACTACTATATCTATTTCTACACATTCCATTTATGTTTTTAACAAACTACTACCTTTTTACAATATTTTTTTATCACCACTCTCTATAAATAAAAAATAATTTATTAACCCTTTGTTTTTTAAGTCATTCTCACTTTATTTTCATTTCTCTATTATATATAGAAAAAATTATAACTATTATAAATGGAAACAATTTTACTATTAATCTAAATATTGGATAACAAATTTATTTATCAATAATTTGTTTCAAATATGTGAAAACATTAAGGTGAAAAATAATACTATTGTACATAAACAAAACAACTTTACTACTTATCTAACTTTAATATATGACACAAATTATTATTGTAATAAACAGTAACAACTATACTACTAATTTATCTTCTAAATAAAAAATATATTAATCAATTTTTTTTATTTTACAATTTGATTTTTCTTTCATTTCATTTTTATTATGTATTAAAAACAAATTCGCGTCCCGTACCAGTACCCGTGCGTACGCACGGGTATCCCGCTAGTTACACCACTAAAAAAATTGCTTGTTCGTGTATTAGTACTGTTAATCACCTGCATGGACAATTATAATTACGTATAATTTATTTATTTTTTTAAATTACTATTGGTATCCTCATATCAGTGTCGAAATCGTGTTCGGGTATCGGTATTTCATAACTTCCTTTAAATCATATGGATACATGTCAGAAATTTTCTTAATACTAAAAAATATCAACAGGAATTTATTGGTGAGAAAAGAAAAACTCAAAGAAAAGCAGCATCCGCCAAGATGGAAACGGGGTTTTGAATGCTTATTGACTTTGACTGACTTTCCAATAATATATGAAACAAACAACGTTTGGTGATGTCTTTTAAGCCCCTCTTGCTTCGCGTACTCACTTTCTTATAATATATTCTTCTTCCCTTCTCACCCGGCAAAGTCAAGGTAGTTTCCAATTCATTTCACAAACACAAAAGTCCATCTATTCTTTTACTCTCTCTGCGTTTAACTCTCTCTTATAACTTCATCATCCATTTTTGTGGTCCACAATCTCTGCAATTTCTAACAGGTTTCTTTCTTATCTTTCCTATCCAGGAAACTTCTTTTTTTGTTTCCTTTCTTTTCATCCACGCATATTATTCTATGTTACTTTACTTTGCTTTCATCCAAATCTTATACTGGTTTGTTGCTTCTAATATTCTTGTCACTTTTTTACTTTCTTTCTGGATTTTGTAGTAAAAATTATGTATACTTTCTTTATCTAACTAGGGTTTTATGTTATTAATACCTTAATTGTCTTGTGCTATTGATATCAATGTTTATGTATGTGATTTAACACCGTTCATATTGAAACTTACTTTCAGAATAAAGAATCATGGGTTGCTTTGGCTTCTGCAAAGAGAATGATTCTTATACTACTGCTGACAGAGGAAACTTCATGCAAAACAATCCTACTGGTAATTAATAATCCACTATCGATCCGCCGTCGTTTTTTGAAACATAGTATTCATAGTTTTTATATCTGTAATATTACAAATTCTTGTACTGAATAATTTTGAACTTGCTTTTGTTCAAATTGAGATGTTCTGAAAATTGTAAGTCTTGATTGTGGTGTATATTTGTGCTTGTGTTGGCATTACAATTGCGTTTCGTTTTGATTCTTCTTTCGTACAATGCAGGGAACTCTAGTTATCATGGAAGACACACGGCAGTAACCATTCCTCGGCCTATAAATCTCCAACCGATTTCTGTGCCTTCCATTACAGTAGATGAATTGAAGTCTGTGACAGATAGTTTTGGTACGAAGTCTTTCCTTGGTGAAGGTGCGTACGGGAAAGTATATCGCGCCACGTTGAAAACGGGACGTGAAGTTGCGATTAAAAAGTTGGACTCCAGTAAACAGCCAGACCAAGAATTTCTTTCTCAGGTTTGGTTCGATTGTTGTTAAAAAATTTCTGATAAGATAATCAACAAAACATCATCTTATGTTTCCGTTCGGTACTTTAAACTTTTAGTTCTTAAATTGACACAGGTCTCCATCGTTTCAAGGCTAAAGCATGAAAACGTTGTCGAGCTTCTTACATACTGTGTTGACGGCCCTTTCCGTGCCCTTGCTTACGAGTATGCTCCAAATGGATCCCTTCATGACATTCTACATGGTTAGTTATTCCTAACATCATATCACTCTTCCTTCACATGAGTATGTTATATAATTTTATCATGATTTTGGATGTAGGGCGCAAAGGGGTAAAGGGTGCAGAACCTGGTCAAGTTCTATCATGGGCTCAAAGGGTTAAAATCGCCGTTGGAGCAGCCAGAGGACTTGAATATCTTCATGAAAAGGCAGAAGTTCATATTGTCCATCGTTACATTAAATCTAGTAACATACTTCTATTCGAGGACGACGTTGCAAAGATTGCTGATTTTGATCTGTCAAATCAAGCCCCTGATGCAGCAGCTCGTCTTCATTCTACCCGTGTTCTTGGAACCTTTGGTTATCATGCTCCAGAGTAAGTTATTTCTAAATGCCTAACTAATTTGACTTTTTTTTCTCAATGAGTATAAATTTGACTCCAAGTTGGTTTTTAAGAACTAACAATGACTTGATTTTTTGTATGACAGATATGCAATGACTGGAAACCTCTCTTCAAAGAGTGATGTTTACAGTTTTGGAGTCATACTGTTGGAACTCTTAACTGGGCGTAAACCTGTCGATCATACACTGCCCCGAGGACAGCAAAGCCTTGTGACATGGGTATGCTATAACTTTTTTCTCTCTTTCTGTTAATCTGACAGTGATTGGATATTACACAATGTGACTCTTTGTTCGTTCGATTTTATCAGGCAGCACCAAGGCTTAGTGAAGATAAGGTGAAGCAGTGTGTTGATGTTAGACTAAAGGGAGAGTACCCTTCCAAAGCAGTTGCAAAGATGGCTGCTGTTGCTGCACTGTGTGTTCAATATGAAGCTGAGTTTCGACCAAATATGAGCATCATTGTCAAAGCTTTACAGCCTCTAATGAATAATCCTCGTTCTTCGCAATCAAGGGAACCACGCAACGTGTAAATTCACAAACCAAACCCATCATTTATTCAATTGTGTTAATGACACGAGTTAAAACAAAGCGTGTTAATGACACAAGTAAAAAAAAAAAAAGAGATTATGTTAATGACAATTAATTTTTGTACTCAGTGTGAAAGTATTGTGTGTAGTATTTATTTTACCTAACATTTGTACTCCAGACAGCATTACTGAAAAATATTGATTCATAGTTAAGATTCTGGTTTTGAATAAATTTGTACTAAATAAGTGCTTAATTAGTAAAACTAATACTACAACAACAACCACCAAGCTTTATCCTACTAAGTGGAGTCGGCTACATGGATCAGAACCATGAATTATAGCTTTTGCTGGTTCAATTCCCAAAATAAGTTTAGAGCTGAGATTTTAGTCTAGTTATAGCTTTCTGTTTTTGGCAATTCTTGTGCTTCGTGACTTTTTTGATGTATTTTGGTGATTTTCACCCTCTTTTATATATTATTATTTGTCATTCAAAAAAAAAATCAAAGAAAACAGGGGAAGAACTCATTATGGTATGGTAATAATCAAGAAATTTTCCATTGCAACAATTATAGACAATAATAAGGCACATATTTTGTGTCCTTCTCCTTCACACTTTATATAATTTTCTTATCATCTTACACAAGGAAACATCAATTACTTTACAATCCTAATGAGTGATGAAACAAATAGAAATACAAGAGGAAAAGTATGAATAGCAATGAACTGTACAAAGTACAAACCGGTGTAAGGGATCAATTTCCTAACATCTACATGATGATCCAAGTTATAGCAACCAAATAGGTATATCACAGAGTAACTCTGGTCCAGCTCCATGAATATGATGTAAAATGAGGCGGTTATCGTAACTCGTACACGCTCCCACGAAAGAATTCAAAAATGGCACATTCACTTGCACGTACGTACCTTAACCAGGAATAGGTAACTTCTAGCTTTAGTATCCTTGGTTTTACTTCCGTTGATTCCTTCTTCCATTTCTTCCGATGGACTTGGACTCTGGATGATCGCTCTTATCTGTATCAGAAGTCTCCTTATGTGTCTCCACGTCAGCATTTGTGGCATTACTCTTCCTGCGTCTTCGATCCTGAAAAAACAATCACTTCATTGTTTAAAAATATGAAGTTTCAAGCACATTACAGTTGCAACGTAACTGCTACAAAATGTTGGAAACTCGCAATTTTATATATGTGAATCAGAAGTCGAACCTCTCTAGGTATTGGATATTCTTCAGATTCAAGCATGCGGACGACTTGACTCATATTTGGTCTTTTTTCAGAATCTGGATCAACACACCTCAAAGCAGTCAAAAGGGCTCTTTTAAGGGCACTTGTTGACGGTCTCGTCTCAATGTTTGGGTCCACCACCTCTTCTGCGTGCCTATTACCGACCATCATCTTGAGCCAATCGACCAAATTTACCTACAACAATCACCCAAATGATAGTTAGGAGAGGCAGAAAAATCCGAACGCATTATACATAATAACATGTCTATCAAAGTCTCAAATAATTTCTTTACGGGTTAATAAAGACACACCTCGGCTGGTGAACGGCTATAATCTACCGGATCTCTTCCGGTAATTGCTTCAAGGAGCAATACACCAAAGCTATAAACATCACTCTTCTCGTTTAGTAAGCCAGAATTGGCATATTCGGGAGCCACATATCTGAAAACGCAAAAACAATCATTAAAACGAAAACATAAACAAACAAGTCTTAAATCTGTAGACAGAAGAGAGTTTACCCAAAAGTGCCCATAACTCGAGTTGTAATGTGACTTTTTCCGGCACCGAGTAACTTGGCTAGTCCAAAGTCAGATATTTTGGCATTGAATTCATCGTCGATTAGAATATTACTTGACTTAATATCTCGATGGACGACTTTAGGCTCAATTGCTTCGTGCAAGTAAGCCAGCCTGCACGCAAGATAATCATAAGATCAGTAAAATGAAACTCACCGAAAGTAAAAAAAGAACTTTCTACAAAAACAAAATCAGGGATGTTTACTAAATGAACGTACGCTTTAGCTGTTCCAAGTAGAATTTTAATCCGAGCCTCCCATGTGAGGTAACCATATTGCCGCATGGCTCCATGAAGCCATTGTTCTAAATTTCCGTTGTTAACATACTCATAAACCAACAACCTGAAATTAACATGGAATTTCCATTGTCGATTCATATATAAGAGAAGAAGAAAAATGAAAAACTGGATATTTAATTGAACCCAGAATAACATATAGACGAAGACGATATGGTTACCTGTGAGTTCCTTCAATGCAAAAACCCAAAAGCCTAACCAAGTTCTTGTGCCGAACATGACCAATAGCTTCAACTTCCACTCGAAATTCCTTTTCGGCTTGTCCACTGCACGATGAGCGTAAATAGTATTATAATCTAACTGGTTGCAAACACGCTAATATAACACGAAAAGTATAGAAATTATAAAACAGATTTCAGAACTGAGAATTAAATAGTGGCAATACTCACAGATTATTTAGAAGCTTCTTAATAGCAACAGGATTCCCATTGATCAGCTGACCTTGATAAACAACTCCATATCCTCCTTCGCCGATAATATTGTCCTTTGAAAACTTGTTTGTTGCGAGTTCTAGGTCTCTCAATGTAAACCAATGCCCCCAACCAAGGTGAGAGAATTCCGGAAGACCAGACAAAGGTGACGGTGAAGTTAAAGAAAGCCTGTGTGCAGAAAGGCGCTTCGCACCACTTTCATCACCCGATTGAGAGCCAGCAATGTCTTTCTCGACATGAATCAATGAGCCTGAATGACTGCTATACTCCCCATTCTTGTTTTGGAGCAAAACCTTTTCGGCCTCCTTATCACTAAACTTGTCGTAAAGACTCATAAACACGCCATTCTGAGGATGACCATTTGTCGAAACCTGATCAACGCTAATCTCTTTGATCTCTTCGGAAACGGATAACCTATGAGTTACGGGAAGCATACTGTTGATTCTTCTCGATTTCTTTTTCGAAGTAAGACATATTGATATCACTAGAAGAATGATTATAATGAACAAACCAACTATTAACCCCATTAACTCCCATACTTCCAACCCAAGAAAAGATGTTTTCTTCGACAAACTCGAACTCAGATCAGATGCCATTTAATCACTGCCAATATA
Source organism: Vicia villosa (assembly GCF_029867415.1). Taxonomy (NCBI): domain Eukaryota; kingdom Viridiplantae; phylum Streptophyta; class Magnoliopsida; order Fabales; family Fabaceae; genus Vicia; species Vicia villosa. The sequence continues at coordinate 19,483,307 of NC_081180.1, read as the reverse complement.
TCTACAGAAATCAGAGTTAAATATAAAAAATCACTTCATCACTTGAAAACAAATAGTACTAATAGATATAAATCAAAACTTCATTCATTTGATAAACAAAAGAAAAGATGAATCCAATGAAAATTCACATAAGCTAAACCAAAATTAACAAAAGCAAGAAACCAATGACCATATAAACAAAACAAAAAAATCATTTGCTAACAAAATATTCGTATGAATACATATCATCACCCTTTGATTTTCCACCAATGCCACATAGATTTAAGATTAACAAAATCACATAAAGAGAGTCTTAATAATAATACCTATCAAGAACCAAAATTCTTTAACACAGATTTCTCAGAAGCTCCTTTTCAGAACCTGAAAAATCAACTTTTAAAACTAGATCTCTAAACCATTCAAAAAACCCAGTTGGATGTGAACTCATTATCACACACCAAACTCAAGTCCATTATCAAAACACAATTTTGTATCTGGGTTTTGTCAATCTCTCCAAAGGGTATCTATTTCCAATCTCAAAAAAGAAACTTTTGAAAGCAGCAACAACATGAAACACAAAACATGGAGAGAAAAAGAGAATGTGACGGCAAGGAAAGGAAAGCTGAGTGGAGTTGTTGGAGGGAAAAGGAGAAAACATGAGAGGAAGGAAATGATGTTGTTGAGGGATTAATAAACAAGGCATGAGTGGTTGGTGATTGAAGATAGTAAAAAAGAAGCATCAAAATAGAAACTTCCTTTGCTGTTTCTTCAAATTTCTTCTCTTTATTCTTTGTGATTGTGATGTGATGCGTGCTTTTTCGCTTTTGATATTTTTTCTTTTTCTTTTCAATTCCTATGTGTGACGGTGACAGACAAACAGATGCTTCATTGGCATTTGACATTTATGGATTCTTGTTTTATTCATTCTTGTTTTTTTTTTTAATTGAAATAATCAATGTGGTGTAAAATAATTCATTTGTTAATTCATGTCATTATAAATTATGATTTAAATGTATCCAAGGTAACGTTTATTATTATTACACTTGGTTGATTGAAGTAGAGGGATGTATGGAAGGAGATGATCCAATGTGGATGAGGGATTGGATCCTCTCCTTCCATTATTTCTCTCCAATTCTCTCCTTCACAAATTTGTCTCTATCTCTCACTAACATTTTCCCTCTCTTCTTTTTTATATATTATATTTTATTAATGTTTATTATTATTACACTTGGTTGATTGAAGGAGAGGGATGTATGGAAGGAGATGATCCAATGTGGATGATGGTAAGGGATCCGTTTAAATTAATTAGAGTTTTTTTTTTTAATTTAGTTATGAGCACGCACTATTAAATTTTTTTAAATGAGAGTTTTATTGTATGGTAATGTTGACTTCATGGCAATGTTAACTCCCTAGATGAATCAGTTAGAAGATCGATTCGTTTTGTAGACTACAACATGGTGACTTCAGAAGGAATGAGTAATATTATGGTGAGAAAGAAGGATGGACATGAAGTTATTATCAGGGATGTCTTGTATGTTTTCTCAATGGCATGTAATTTAATCAGTTTGGGTCAATTACTTGACAAGAATTACACAATGAATATGGAAGAAAGGAAACTCAAGGTGCTTGATAAAATGTCTGGGCTAATTCCGAAGACACCTTAATCAACCAACAAGACTTAGCTTGATGCACATGAAAAAATGGTGTATGGACTTCCAAAGATTGAAGTACCAAAGCAGCTTTGTGAGGAATGTTGTAGAGCCAAGTAGATAATAAAGCCATTAAAATGTGACTTGCCAATGAAGTCACATCAAAAGCTTGAAACTATGCATTCAGATGTGTGCGGTCCCTTTGAAGTGAAGTTATTAGGAGGTAATTAATATTTCTTGACCTTCATAGATGAGTTCACTAGAAATATGTGGATTTACTTAAAGGACTTAGATTGGACTTTAATAAAGTTTAATCACTTGTGGTTGGAAGATAACAGCTTACAAAGGTTGGAAGATATATCAACTTGATGTGAAGTATGTATTTCTCAATGGACCTTTAGAGGAAGAAGCTTATGTGAAGAAGTCACCAAGTTTTGAAGTAAAAGGGCAGGAGAAGATGATGTATAGGTTGAGAAAAACTTTGTATGGATTGAAGCAAGCACCTAGAGCTTGGAACAAGATGATTGATAACTTCTTAATCAAATTAGATTTCAACAAATGCACATCAGAGCATAGTGTATATGTCAAAGGTTTAAATGAACAAGACTAAGTCATTCTATATCTTTATGTAGGTGATTTGTTGGTTACAGGTTCAAATGAAAAAGAATTGACAAGGTTCAAAGCAAGCATGGAGAATGAGTTTGAAATGCCAGACCTAGAAAATTTGGTATATTTTCTAGGAATCAAAATTGTGAACACCAAACAAAGAGTTTTCCTGCATAAGAAGAAATATGCAGAATACATCTTGAAGAGGTTTAAGATGAGCAAATGCAATCTTACAATTACATCTATGGAGACCGACACCAAATTGAAGAAGGAGTCAGATGATGAACTAGTGAATATCACTTTGTACAAAGATACCTCAATGATCATACACATAGATATGAGGTGTCTCTTTCTAAGAGATCATGTGAGCAAGCGGAGATTAAGCACTGAATATTGCAAAACTAAGTTGTAATTAGCTGATATTTTGACAAAACCCCTCAAAAGAGCAAGATTTGAAGGTGTTAAGAGACTAATGGGAATGGAAAGTTTAAAGAAACTTTTAGGAAAGGCATTAGATGTGTAATTAAAATTTTTACATATGATTATTAACAGTTCAGTATGTGGTCACGATTAGTTCATTATGTGATTAGTGATAGTTCTACATATTGATAGTTTAATAAGTGGCTATTGATAGTAAGGATGTGGTTACTGATAACTGTGCATGTGATTATAACTATGCATATGATTAATGCTAGTTGTGCATGTGATTACTAACTAGAAGTTAGTTAGTAGTATAATCGTATATAAAAGATGTGTTTGTAAAATATTAATACCCTTAATTTTTCTTAATAATATACTCTTTTCTCAATCACTAATTCTCTCTTTTAAATAACTTGCAGACACAAATTACCCAACAAAGTGTGTGTTTAATTCCTGATAAAAATTAATTTTGATTAAAAATAATGCACCATTTATGTTTTGTTAAACTAACATAAAAGTGAATTTAACTATAAAATTTAAATAAAAAAAGTCATGTAGATGATAAAAGTTACAAATTTTAAATTTAAGTTAAAATTAATTCAAGATAGTACAAAATAAAGTATAATGAAAAACTCTCATGACTAATCTTTCATGTTGTTAGTAGTCAAACATCAATTTTTAAACATAAGACAGACAACTAATCAGTGTGATGTTTAAGAAATGTTAGACTGCACACCAAATAATCTCAAATTCCAATACTCTTGAATTGCGTAAATTACTTTAATCTCTTTGTTATCCCATTGAGTGGCTGGATAGTCAAGAAAACAGACTGGACACCATATCAATTTTGTCTTCTGTTTCTAGAATTGCTTGAATAGACAAAAATATTAACAAGTTGATGTTTTTTTACTTTTGTCCTTTAACTCAATTGAGTGATTATAGCTTCTATCTTTGACCTTCCTCTTTATCAAAGAGTAAGAGAAAAATATGAAAAATAAAACTTCACAAAAGATAATTAGTGTATATATTTGGGTGATAAAATTGGTCCGGTTCATTAGAAATGTTTATTTTGTCCCCACTTTAGTGTAAGACAGGTCAAGAATTTAATCTCGCACTCTTTAATGTATTTTTCTCGTTCCGTTAATTTTTTTTCAGACTTTGACAAACACAAATATTAAAATAAATTTTATAATTTTAGACTAAAAATATACAGTATCTACAAATCTGTCCTACCACATTTTTAGTGTAGTACGGATCAAAATTTTAAATTCACATTCTCAATTATGTTGTCCTGCCATATTTTTTTTTCCAGATTTTTGAGCGGCAGAAATGATATCTTTGCCACCCCAAGGTTACATGCTCCCTTTGCCACCCCAATGTGTAACATTTTACCACCTAATAAAACACAGGACATTATTGTGTAACCTTTTATTTTTCCAAATGAATTAAAGGTATGGTTTTGAGTAAAAGGGAAAGCAAGTCAAATAAATGGGCGTGGCGTCATTATCTTTGGACAATTTTAAAGCTGCCTACTACATTGCCGTCCTGGCGTCCTAAATCTCATGCTCTTTTTTTCTTTTGTTGGTCAAATCACCAATCATTGGTTTGAATTTGAATGTTTAAGTTTTTGGTGCATCATCCCTTCCTGCGCCTAATTGAAACGCTGAGAAGGGTCACGCTTCCTTTCCTCCTATCAGTGAAAGATCCGATGACTCTCACAACATGAGAATGAATAGCACATGAAACAATTACTGCATCTTCACATAATAAAGAATTTCCTCTAAGAAAATAATTAACTCAATTAATTTTAATAATAGAATTGATATTTTCTATTGAAATATACTTGTTAACTAATAGTAGTAGTAAAAATCAATAAAATAAATATATTAATAATAAGTATTACATTTGTATTTTAATATAAAATTATTTTAATATTTTAAAATATAAATTAAATAACTTATATAAATGGGACACATTTCATTTTATATATTGAGACGACTAAAATTGTTGGTACAAGACGCGACGTACTGGTATTGGAAACTATAATGTATTTGTAAATGATCTGGTTAGGGCGATGATTATAGGTCGCCTTTCATGAAGAACGACAATCACATGTCGCTCTTAGAGAGGTATCGCCTGGCCCCCCAATACTTCCCTACCGTCTTATCATGAGAAATGAGAGATAAGACGTTTTTTTTGGACTGAGAGAAGTCAGGTTCAATAACTGATCCACGTTCTCTTAGAAATAGAGATTCAATAGTCCACTATTGATTAGGTGCACGATGACCTTTCCCAAGGAAATCATAGGCTCAAAGGCCTCTATAAATCTCTTTCCCCAAATGAAGTGCGACAGTTCTTTATTGAAATAAATTTGAACTCATACAGATCATACCATACTAATGTCACCCAACAAAAGCACCGCGTTACATGAAGTTACATGAAGACTCTCTCACCTCACGTGATTAGATCCTCTAAACCACCTAGATTGAGAATCTAGCGCTAATTGTTGTTGTCGCGACGAGGAAGTTGATACCTTATTTTCAAGGTTTACGAGATCTTTGTGAAAACCAACTATCTTGTTCAGTAAGTCTTAAAGAAGTCAGATTTGACTAGAAAGATTGTATCTTAGGTGGTGGAACTCTCGAAATACTACATCTAATATGTCTCGTGGAAAAGCATAAATTCACAAGCCCTAGCAGATTTCGTGGCAGAATTTAGCTCGCTTGTAGATAAGGAAACACCCCTTTAATGGCCCAATGAATTTTTTCCTTGCCATAGGGTCTGAATTAGAATGTTTCGAAGTCCCTAGGATAAATGCTCATGAATGGTAACAACTTATGTCCGACCGAGGTGGTTACCCACTTGTTTACATGGGATCAAACATTCTTGGACGAGGTTAGCACTATTGAACCGCATACAACTTCATTTCCCTGAAGTTCCTTATCCAGTATGATGCTAGAGAGTCATTTCGAGTATCTTACTTCAGAGAAAAAATTGGTTTTCAACATTCTTTTCAATTGCGCTAGCGATATCTTCAACTTTATCTAGGGAGCACTTTCTTCTTTGTTACGTGTATCCAGTCATCTGGATGGATAGTCGGAGCTAACTCAGCCAATTTTTCTCCTTCATCGTCAGTTGATGAATCCACATGATTTACGAGGTTTCCTTTATCACTTTATTCTGGCTAATGCGTATGTGGTCTGCTTTCGTGTTTGCCTCGATCTACACTCAAATAATGTCAATTTGTGGCGTAAATTGAGCGACTTATGTGGCCTATAGATTTGATAAATCATGGTCTTGAATCTATAATAGACGTTCCTTATTCCAAAGATTCTGGATTTGTGGAGGATGCTCATCTCTTCGATCGCAATGACGCTAACTCGCGACTAGACATGACAATAAAACTCATACCCGCAGGTACCCACCCGAACCTGTCCCGAAGTTGACGGAGAAAACTCATTTTTGACTGGGTTTGGATTTTCCCCAATTACAATATATGGGGATGGGTCGGGTAATGGGGACACTAGTACCCACCCTGTTTATTTTATCATGTACATTATTATTATTTATTTTTGATAATTTAGAATATTAAATATGTGGCCAATGTTTTGATAATTTGATTTGTATTTATTATTTAAATTTTTTGAAATGTATGTATGAATTTTTTTGAGATTGTTTTATTTGATTAATTATAATGTAATTTAATTTTGGAAAAAATAAATATTTTTATTAAAATTGATTTTATTAAATGTATGGTGGCGGGTCGGGGATACCCGAACCTAACCTGAATCCGTTTGGAATGAGTCTGGATTTTAATTCTACATCCCCGTTTGAGTTTGGGACGGGGAACGAGGATTGTTTGGGAATTAGGGTTTGGGTTTGGGGGAGGTAAAAACTGTCCCCGACCCGCCCCATTGTCATGCCTACTCGCGACTTCTTTTGGATTCCCTCTCAAATGAGGTGAGTTCTGGGGATAACGAAAGGATCATCTTTGTCATAAGGTTTCCTTCTAAATCTTCTCAATTTTGGTCTTTAGGATCGATAGCCAGATCAAAAGAGTTAGAGGAAGATTTATTCCACCATAATGTTATAGATTAAGTGAACTTTGGATGTGATTCTTTGCAGTTCGACTTTGGACCAAATGGCATTTGATCGTTAAATTTCGCGGGAATTCGACGTCGATTCCCACATATGACGGCAATGTTCTATATTGGAACTAAAATTGGTGTTAATTGATGATGTAAGACTCTGGAGTTAATAACCGGTCTCCCGTACAATGACACGGGATGAACCTTCGCATTGGATCATTAATTCCCCGAAAAAGTTATTATTGTGGTAGCAATATGGAAGAAACTTATGAGATGAAATAACTTCAAAATCGCTTCTATGAAATTCACCTCAAACTCCTTCCACACTCCTTCACTATGAAAAATACTAGCGTAGTATGTTCAATTACATAGTGTAAAAAGGGTACAGAATAACTTAATGTCCTCATGAATGATTTTTCACCTTTAACTTGAGGTGCTCTATGTGAAGAGACAATTTCTGTTTATTCATTCAATGAACATCAATAAAATACATGTTGAATAAAAAACGAATACATGCTTTTAAAAATAATTTATACTTGATATGCTTATATATGTTTCTTTCAACTTTCAAGAACATGTTTCTCGTTTATTTTGTTGGAACTAATTCTTGAGCGGTTGTTGTTTGTCGGTTATGAATTAAGCAAGAGTCTTCTTTGACCAGACCCATTCCAAAGGCAGCTAGCTGGGTTAGACATGATTTGCATGATTGTGTTTGTGTTGTGCTGCCCACATACAAATAAGTAAAATAAATGATAATAATTAAACTATGTTAAATAAAGTAACTTTGGATGATGCATATTTAAAATTAGATATGATTTTTATAGCTCAAACAACATTCATTTTGTGAAGCACAAGTTAAAAAAAAAAGTATCCAATATAAATTGTGGTACAGATAAATGAGATAATATGCTTTTGTAAATTTACAAAATAAATTTTATCAAAAATGTATTTTTAAATGTTAGTTAAAACACACCTTTGGTGCTTATATTAAATACTATTATTGAATTAGCCACGCTTGTGGGCAATGGTCACATTTATGACATAACAAATACAAAAGAGTGTTACCTTTTACCAACAGTTGAGGGTAAATAATTAGAACAAAATAGATTTAACTTCACAAAAACAATTATATTTTTTGTGGTTAGATTTTGTACATGGAGTAAGATCATCTTCAATGGTAGTTTCTTCTATTGAGTTTTTCACCTGTACCATTAATTTAATAATTAAATATTTAAAAGATTTGCCATGTCATAATAGAGTTGCATTGCAATGCAACAACTAAAAGATTGTAGTACCCAATCAAATCAAGTTATGAAGTAAAGTTGTGGGACTCATATCAGATTTTTATTAAAGTTAAAATTAAATAAATTCTTTTAATATGATGTGACTTAGTGGGTCCCATAAAGAATTCAAATATAAGTTGCACCATTGGAGATGCTCTAAGAACCCAGGCTTGCATTTGATTTATTATAAACTAGTAAAGGACCCGTGCATTCGCACGGATCACGCAAAGTCGATTTAAACAATAAATAAATATATAATGATGGTTAATAAATATATATAAAAGATACACAAATTAAAAATAAAAAACATTTGAAATTATAATTGTCAAATAAATATTAATTTAATCTAGTTAGAAATATATACTTTAGTAGAAAAAATAAATAAAATAATTAAGTAGTCATCTACCCGTGCGTTTGCACACATCATACAATATAGTTATAATCTATCGTGAGTAGTCATTTACCCGTGCGTTCGCACGTATTGCACAATATTATAAATAATAAATAAATATAATATATGTAATTATATTAATTTGATTTGGTAACAGGTACCAAACTTTTTTGTCCAATTTTTGTTTATTGTCACTCATACCCCTATCTTATTATAAACATTTGAAATCTTTTTACTTATTTTAAATAAAAATTTCAATATATTTAATAGATTTATTTTTTCAAAAATATCAGTTATAGGTTAATATGTACATATAAAAAATAAAGGAAATAATTAAGTATTTATCTATCACAGTTGTAAATAAATATAATATAATGATGGTTAAAAATGTAAATAAAATATATACACATTAAGTAGCTTTGTCCCGTAGCTTTGTCCCGTCGAAAAATAAAGAAAATAATTAAGAAATCATTTACCCGTGCGTTCACACGGTTCATACAATGTCATTATAAATAGTAAATTAATATAATATAGTGATGGTTAAAAATGTATATAAAATACAAAAAGAATAACAATTTTTTTATATAAGAAATTATGTATTCATCAATCATAATTGTCTCATGTTAAATGTAATTTTATAAGTAGTTTCGGTCAATCGAAAAATGTATGTTTTTCATAAGAAATTTATGTATTTATACATCATAATTGTATCATGTTTTTTTTTGTAAAAAAAAAATATTAATAGCAAATTTTTTTAGTATAAATATTAAATTTTATCATAAAAAATTGCTAACATTTTTTTTGATAATTGAAATTTTTAATATCTTTTATTATACTTTAATAATATCTTTAATTATAATTAATATATTATATATATTTTTAAAAATAACATAAAAAAATAAATAATGTTCATAGATAAAACTATATTTAGTATTATTGTTAGTAGTTTAGATTAATGAAGCAATTCTGACAATAAGTTAATTATTTGATTTATTGATCAATAAATAATTCATTAAAATATATAATTATTTGGTAATTATTTAATTATTTGATTTATTGATCAATAAATAATTCATTCAAATAAAAAAAATTAAACAACAACATTGATTATAATAAATAATAAAATTAAATGATTATATTGGCCGATAAAAATTTATTCATTCTATAATTTTGATTATATAATTTTCTAGGTCTCCAATTATCTCAAGGTACTAAGGTACTTCAAGGTACTGTATGGAAGGTAGAGATAAATATATTCTAATTAAAAAAGATGAATAATATTTTATTGAAAAAAATTAGTTATTTTGTTAATAAATAAATAATATTAAAAATATTCATTTCATTATATAACTTCAAATAAAAAAAATTAAACAACAACAATGATTATGATAAAATAATAAAATTAAATGATTAATATTGGACGAAGCTAACAAACTGTAGTGAATAAATAAATGTAGGCCAAACGAAACAATTATTAATAGTGGTTGTCTTGCATATAATAATCGGTTGATATCTTAATGGATGCTTGATAAGCAATAGTATAGCAATTTTTGAATAACAATTGAAGGGAAGGTGATTAATATGATTGCATATATATAGAACCACAATGAAAGAGAATAGTGAAGTATTGTAAATAGGAAAATTAAAAAAATTGGAACATAACACAATGCAGTTGGATTGAAAATCGTTGAAGCATCTTGGAATTTGAAGATTTTACGGTAAAAGAGGTGTGTAAGTGTTTGTAAAATATATATTAAATAATATTTTAGACTGATCACATCGGCTCTAACCAACTACTAAAAAGAGATCTCACTCTTTTTATATTTTTTTCCTAGTATATGAAGATTATCATATTAATATCACAAGAGATCTCAACCGTAAATATGTCTTACATTTCTATGAATTTTATGGCTAAAAAATACACGGCCGTTTTTTAGGGCGTGCAACTCGGTCTACCACAGAGAGCCTTAAATTTTTTAAGACTAAATTATAGATAAATAAAGTCTCATAAAATATTTGTTAGGTTAAGTCGTGATTATGTAAGACCTCTATTTAATTTTCATGGTTAAATTTTGACTAACCTAAACAGGACCTCCAAAAATTTGAGACGACTTTGAACAAATAGCTAGTTGTTATGTTTTGTGCTTGTTATGGATCAGTTGCATTTTAGTAGTTATAAATATGTATATCTATCATTCTTCTCTTCTCAACTTTAGAGCTGAAGACAAAGAAAAGGGTTTGAGAATCCTACTGATAGTCTTAGAGAGACAAGTGTAAATTAATAAGAGTGTATGCTTGGAATTTGGGAAACCCTTTGAGATATCTAAGGAGAAATAGGAAACACTTATAAATCTCTTGGGCTTGTGTGATTCATATATAGAAAGTTTGAGAAATTGAGAAACAATTGGGTAGAGAATATGATTTTCTTGAGAACTTCGATGACTATTTTTTGTAATATTTCATAACAACTTTTTTGAAGTATACTGAATCAAGATCTTCTCTCACCCTCAGAGTAGACTATTTGATTAAACTGGGTAAACACATTATTGTGTTTCTTGTCTTTTTTTTTCAAGTTAATTGTTGTCTTATTACAACAAATAATCATTTTTGTAGAAAGCCATTTATTTTGGTTGTCATTGTCCTTTGTCCCCAAACATCAAATTTATTATTATGATTAATCCTTTCAATTTCACAACAGGTGGAGCCTACTGTGGGGTAAATGGTTTTGTTTACAAGTAAATACCACGAGTTCTAAATGGTAGATCTAGAGATTTTTTGGCGATAACAATTTTGGGCTGCAAGAAGTAAAGATGCAAGCAATCTTAACTTAAGATGAGTTTATTGAAGCATTTAAGGACAAGACGTCGATACTTGCATGCCTAACAGAAGTAGAGAATACTGAGATGGTGTATAAGGCTAGAATTGATGTTATCTTATGCCCTGGGGATAAAGTTATAAGGAAAATTTCCAGGGAGAAGAATGTGAATTTGGTGTGAGAAAAACTTGAATTATTATATATGATCAATTATATAACTCGCAAGTTGCGTATTAAACTACAACTCTACTCATTCCGAATAGTAAAGAAGAAATCCATTGTGGACCAGTTGATAAAATTTCACATGATCATTGATGATTTGATAAATATTAATATGAAGTTTAATGATGAGGACAAGACTCTACTCTTGTTAAGCTCATTATCTAGATCCTTTGAGCACTTTGGATAATTACGACTGTGATACACAAATAATTTTTAAAGGTGAAAGATTTGAAGATTGAGGATAGTGGTAACGACTTGAGTGTCTCAAGTGGAGGAAGTGAACGTACGGGGATGTCCAAATCAAATAAGTTTGACTGGTTAAGGGTAAAATGCTTCACTTGTCAAAAAATTGATCACATCATGAGGGGATTATCCCAGGAAGAGGAGCAGTGATGATTCTACTTATACTCTAGTTGCCTCCGATGAGGATTGTCATGAGTGTGCTGGTTCATTAGTGGTGTCGAGTTTGGAGGGTGATGAGGGTCATGGAATCAAATAGCTCTTATCACATGTGTCCAAGAAAGGAATATTTTGAGACTTTGAAGTTGGAGGAAAGTATATTAGTTTACCTTGTGGAAATAAGGCTTGCAATGTTCATGGTATTGGTACAGTCAGACTTTAAATGTTTGATGATCGTGTATTTCTTCTTCACAGTGTTAGGTATGTTCCATAACTTAGGCTAAATTAGTTATTCATAAGCATATTTAGTGGTCTAGGATAATGTAATTGAGTTGAACATGGGGTGTTGAAGGTCTCACATGGATCCTAAAAGATATATAAGCTAAAGATTCTAAAATATATGGCTTTTATATTTTAGAAGGTTCCAATATTGTTGTTTATTCATCATCATCTAATGAAGATTTTCATAAAAAGAACAAGCTATGAGATTTGAGGTCACGACATGGTGGATGTTTGGAGGTTATTTCAGATAACTTTAATGAGTTTTGCATAAAACAAGGGTTAAATATGTTATATGTTTTGATCAATGAGTTGTCATTGAATTTTTGGGTAAAGATAGTGCTAAAATAGCTTATTTGGTCAGTAGGTATTTGTTGACAAGAATAGACTTCCAAAAAATTATGGAGAATTTAAGTAGGAAAATCGTAACCAACTTTATTTTGAAGGTTGTTAATTTTTTTCTTATTTATCAAATCAAGCCAATTCAGTTTGACGGTAAAGTTATGGATTGTGCCTTTAATGGCTATCCAATAGGTAGTAAAAGTTATGGGTTATTGGATGTGAAATCAGAAGATCTAAGTTCATCAACCGCATATGTATTAATTTCAGTGAGTTCCATTAGGGGAAATAGAGTAAAGATCTAGGGAAGAAAATTTTGGAAACTATAGTGGAGAAGACTTAGTTTGACGTATGGGTTCCTATTATGGATACTAGTAATATTGAGGGGATTATCACATAAGTCTCCTTAATTATCATTTAACTCATGATAAAGTAAGGGCGGAGATTGTAACATCTCAAAGGGATGATTATCCAGGCCTTGGCTGTTATGCTTTGAATTTGGCTAAAGGATTGCAAAACTCATAAATAAGACCTTCAGGAAGGCATTCAAAAACAGGTGGAGACAAAGATAGTGGAAAAACTATACTTGTGTATTTGTTAGACTACCAAAGTAGAAAAAACAAATGGTTGAAAGCAAGTGGATGCAAGTAACAAGGCACAATTCAAACAATGTCTGGATTTGATAAAGTTGTCCAGTAATCTTGAAGGCAGAGAGCAATAAGGTGGTTGATGGATAAACTGACATCACCACAGTTTCAAGTTAATGTGAAAATTGTTGAAGCTTGCCTTAAAACCTCAAGCGATGAAGAGAAAGAAAATATATTTTGAGATTGAAGAAATTAAAAAATAGTTTGGAGTCATCGCCAATGGCGGTAACGTGATAGTGGTTCTGGGTCCGACTGACAGTTCAGTACACCAAAGCTTGGGTCTGATTTTATCAGTTATTAATCTCTTCAAATATATATATATATATATATATATATATATATATATATATATATATATATATATATATATATATATATATATATATATATATATATATATATATATATATATATATATATATATATATATATATATATATATATATATATATATATATATGAAGAGATTAAGAAATATTTAGGTAGAAAATAGGGGTTGTTTTTGAGAACTTGGATGACTATTTTTTTGTAACTCACTTTTAATCTTTTGTAACAACTTTTTTGAAGAATAGTGAATCAAGGAGTTGTTATCATTTCTTAAAAAAAATATGATTGGTTCTTAAGTAGAAAATAGAGTTTGTTTTTGAAAACTGTGATGATTATTTTCTTGTAACTCATTTATAATTTTTTTGTAATAATTTTTTTGAATTATAGTGAATCAAATAGCTGTTATTTCTCTTACAGAGTAGGTCATTTGATCTAATTAGATAAATAAATTTTTATATTTTTTTATCTTTTATTTTCTTCTAACAAATTAAATTATTGTCTTATTGAACATAAAATTATTTTTATTGAATGTTATTTATTTTGGTTGTGATTGATTTTTCTCTCTATTCATGTGTATAATTGTTTGTCTAAATAAATTTTTAAATTTTACAACAATTTTTAAATAATATTAAACTTCACATCATCCCACCTTAATGGTGAAAAAAACCGTGGAACTTATTTTTAAGATGTACGCTGTTAAAATTCAATCTCATAAAGTTGTGTGAACAATTTTATTTTTTTATAAAAAAAACACCTTGTATAGTCCATCAAGTAAGCCCCTTAATAAAATCCATCCCAACATAACTGAAAAATAAACTACTGTAATTCCAGCCAAACAAAAAAACAATGATAATGTAATTATATGGTCCACCAACATAGATTCATTTTAACTAAAAAATTCTCAAAATAGTAATCCTTGCAAATAATTTGTTTTAATTAGTTCCAAGACAAGAATCTTTAATGTTGGAATGAAGGTCAAAGGAACCTTTCTCATGAACAAATCATTTGGTCTACATTGATTCATGTCCCCAAGAGCAACATATAATTTGGATAACAAAGAAGCTGCTATAATATAGTTTTTTAATTATCAATGTTTATTTTTCTTTATAAATAGACAAAATCATAATAATCGTTAATCGTTAAAAATTCAGATGCACAATCACAATATTTACAATATTCAGAATTCGAACTCTGATATTAACATATAACAATATCAATTTTTGTCGATTAAATCACGAACTTATGTAAAAATGTTTACTTAGAGAAAATTCAATTAATGATAAGAGACAATTAGGCTGGAAATTATGGCTGTTGGAATATCAAAATTAGGAGTGGAAGTACCGTTTGAGACATGTCAATGGAAACACACACGCAACATTTTGTATTCTGGTTTGATGCTGCTGTTGTAAGTAGTTGGAACTTATTTGTCCCTTATAATAGCTTAATTATACATTTAATTATAGTTAGCTTAGCTGGTATTGTCACATGTAGTATTTGTTTAATAACTATATAAAGGTTGGTTCTGGTTCAGGTTTATACTTTATAACTATAGGTATGTCTTAATTAATTACTTGATATGGAGAAATTCTGTTTAACTTAATTGTGTTAAGTGTTTGTCATGAATCATGACATTGACTATAATCTTCTACCTAAAATTAGGCAATTTTTGATATAATAATGTACTCCATGTGGACCATTTATATAACCGTGTCTTAGGAAGTTTGGTAAAATATTAAAAGGTTCATTGTCAAAGTTAATTGTTGATTTGTTATTTAAGCATACTTGTTGTTTCTACGATACATCCTCCACACATAAACTCCAAAGTCTTTTTTTTTTTCTTTTCTTTTGGACATAAGCTTTAAAATCCATTAATTTTTTTTTTTGAACATTATTACAATCTTCCTCGGTACATGTAAAGGTTTTTATATTATCATATATAATATAGACCAAAGTGTTGGTTACTTGGCTTTTAAGTAATTCTCAAACTATAACCAGGAGTGATAATAGGCTGGGCCGAACTAGATTTTGTCAAGTCTGAGTCTGGTCTGTTAAAAAATTTGAAGTTTAAGTCTGACCTGTAGCCTATCGTAGGCTTTTTTTTTTTTTGCCTTGAGTCTGACCTTTTTGAATGGCTGATTGACCTATTAGCCTACTTAAAAGCCTATTTCATTTTGAATATTTGTAAGTAAGTCATTCAACTCAATTTTATATAGACTAACAAATTAAAAGATCAGTGAGATTAAATGTTTGTTTGCATTGACTTATTTGAGTTTATCCAGTGACATAAAATTTGTGATACTCTTTGTTTGACCGAACTTATGGAAGTAACCTATGACATTGTTCATAAGAATTTTTTTGAATTAATATACAAAAATAAATTATAGGGTCATGCTAACATGTGCCCTAAGGGCACATGTTAAGATACTATAATTAGAAAAACTTAAATATAATTAAATACAATAAAGTCATATTTAAAGTTTCGATACATTGAATGCACAAGTTCCAAGAAAAAATTTCTATAAATATTTCATTAACTTGTGCCCTTGGGGCACATGTTAGCTTTTCCCTAAATTATATTACTAATATGTTTTCTTAATTTTGTTTTTGCTAAGTTCATTATTTTGATTACTCCTTTGTGACCTGTAAATCTTGTTTGTTTCAAGGATTAGGTAATAGATGTGAATAAGTGCTCTGCACTTACCATCATTCATTCATAAAAGATAAGGCTTGTTTTTCTGTTACAAAATCTACATCAAGCTAACACAGTTGTAACTATATATACTACTTGTTATACACACCATACATTATTGATACAAAGTAATGCTAGTGAAACTTGTAGCACAGGCCCAATATAAGATAGCCCAGTATGTATCACAGGCTGCAGCCCAATGTACACTAATACTCCCCCTCAAGCTCATGGTGGTGGGAGAAGCACGACTTTGAGCTTGTTTCTCAAGTCTTGAAAAGCTGCACTAGGTAGAGGTTTAGTCATGATATCAGCCAGCTGAGCAGAAGCAGGGACATGCTGAATTTTGAGTTTGTTTTCCATCACTCTTTCTCTGACAAAGTGAAGATCTAGCTCTATGTGCTTTGTTCTAGCATGTAGGATAGGATTGTGAGAAAGCAACACTGCACTAAGATTATCACATAGAAGTGTAGGAGAAAGGCATTTGACTCTTAGCTCAGCTAAGAGAGACTGCAGCCATAACAATTCAGTAGTAGTGTGTGCTAGAGCTCTATATTCTGCCTCTGCACTGGACCTAGCAACAAGAGTTTGTTTCTTTGAGCTCCATGAGATGAGATTAGGTCCTAAGAAAATACATGAGCCAGATATAGATCGCCTGTCATCTAGATCATTAGCCCAGTCTGAATCACTATAAGCTCTAATGGACAACAATTGAGTTTGACTGGCAGGTGACAGTTTGAGGCCATAGGTAGCAGAACCACTAAGATATCTGAGAATTCTTTTCACAGCAGACCAGTGGCTAGTAAGAGGATTAGCCATAAATTGACATGCTTTATTTACACAATATGCTATGTCAGGTCTAGTTAATGTAATGTACTGCAAGGCTCCTACAACTGACCTGTATAAGAGAGGGTCTTCCATGGTGTCTGTTCCATACTTGCTTAGCTTGCAATGGCTGAACATGGGGGCTGCAACTCCATTTGACATTTCCATGTTGACTTTGCTTAGCAAATCCCTGATGTATTTTGTTTGTGTAAGTATTACATGTGAATCAGTGCTCTGCACTTACCATCATTCATTCATAAAAGATAAGGCTTGTTTTTCTGTTACAAAATCTACATCAAGCTAACACAGTTGTAACTATATATACTACTTGCTATACACACCATACATTATTGATACAAAGTAATGCTAGTGAAACTTGTAGCACAGGCCCAATATAAGATAGTCCAGTATGTATCACAGGCTGCAGCCCAATGTACACTAATATTAGGTTAGAAAGTCAGACAATTGCAATTTAATCTTATAATTCTCAATCTTTAACATTTTATTTATCCATTTAATCTCTTGAGAAATAATACATCCTTTTTACATATTTGTTCCTACCCTGACTCATTAAATGATTTGTTAAATCAATTGTTGACTGTTTATCCATTGAGAGCTTGATTTACATACAAAAATTTGTGCTGCACTATATGTGTATAATATCACTATTTCAATTAATAATCACGCACATATAAAAAATTTGTAGCTGATTAGCTCGTACAAAATTTAGCTAGAGAAGAGAAGCCATGCATGTATATATTTAATTAATTTATTAGATTTAATATATTGATTTTAATTATTTCATTTGTTTATTTTGCAATATTAACTTTTAATATGTTATATTAAATCTACTATTCAATATCGGTTCTATTTTGGTCCTATTTTTATAAATAAAAAAATTTAATTTATTGATTAACAAATGTATTAATATTTAGTTTATATATTATTCAGATACATTAATTCTTTAATATATCTTAAAATAATTTGTATATTTAAAAATTAATCAACAAACCCCTTAAATATCTAAAACAACATTGGAATAAATAAAGTGATAAAAGAAACATTAGAACAACTAAAATGATGTTGTTGAAAATTAAAATCTCCTTGAACTTCTTGACATTCTGTCGTTAAAATTAAATGATTGTCTTAATTGAGGTGATGGGAAATGAATATTGATCTTACTGAGATCAGACGATTGTCTTGGCTATTTGACCCTTTTGCGAAAGAGGGTATTTATAACCCCAGTGCTGGGTTAAGATTTGTTGTTTTGGGCTGGATTATTGGAGGCCCCAAAACGGGAGGCTGCTAGGATCCTACGTGGTAGGGCAGAGTCAGCACTTGACTCCCATCCTAAATAGACTGTCCGTAGAGTTCGGAGGAGGAAGACCGAATCTTTCGACGGACAATTGACCACGTGGGGCACGTGGGAATAATATTCCAACGTCTATGAGCGAATGGCTACTTCGTTGGACCTTCAGGCTGGATTGGGCCCTGGCCGATGATGGGCCTGCTCAGTGGCCCAGACCAGAACAAATATTAACATTTCTCTTGCATTGACGTGGTTGATAACCACACAAACAAACAAAAACCAGAATTCTAGTTTGCACTTACTGTTAAACTACTCATCTTGCCTATGTATACTTTTCTTTCAATATGATGGACATAATAAATCTTAAACCGTGTATGCTTATGGAATGAATGATAACATTTGCATCAACCAATTGCCAACGCGGGTATGTTATGATATTAGAATTTCACCCATTTGCTTAAACCAAAAAAAAATATCTAAATGACATACTCTACATAAGCATTTTTTTTTATTTTGCATCAGATATTTCCTCTGTCCTGTTCATTTTCTACAACTATTTTCTTGTTCAATTAACAACACATCCGATTGTATAATATTCATTATTTGACAATCAAAAAGATAAAAAGCACCCAAAACATATAGGAGAAAATGACCAAAGCAGCTATAACATTCTCTAAACATATGTAGTGTATTGATAATATGTACCAAAGTCTAAGGTTAACAAAAAAGAAGATGTAGTGCTACAGGGAGATGTGAAAAAGGTTTGGGTTTAATAAGTTTCTCTCACTTAATTTTTCTGAATGTTATGCATACATCGACAAAATCAACCCTGTTGCATTAGCTTAGTGAGAAAATGTTATACAAAAAATTGACTTCTACAAGCAGGGATATTTCAGGGAAATACCAACTTAACATTTTGTTAATGTTATTGTCAATGGTTTATATGGACAAGTATTTGAACCTTAATCACTCAAAAGTCTACAAGTCATGCTGAGACTCTCTATATCTCTGGAATTAAATAACGATCATTGCAACGGCTGAGTCTTCATCCAATTTCGCATGAACCACTGCCATGAAAGCTTTCACTTCGGACACATCCTTCACCAGGCTCTTCTCAGCAGCTTCCTCTACATTATTGACAGCTGGACCACCATGTCCAGGCAAAGGATTGTTACCCACATTTGGAATGTCAGCAAAGGACAGCATCTTCTGATCTATCAGTTCTTTCACTTTGACTTGGAATGCTCGCGACAGTTCTCGATAGTATGCCCTTCTGAATTGTCATGATATGCGCACCTGACGTTCTCCTTGTACCAAGGTTTGTGTGGCTTTGCCATTGGTGTTAATTCCTTGGGTACTACTGTCCCATTCTGGATTAAGTATTGCAACAACTGAGTGTAAGTCATAGGAATCAGATCAATCTTCACATCAATATATCGGCAATGATATGTATGAATGGTTTGGTTTGTGATCATTGGAACATTCTGATTAGTGGCTCGCGGATAAAAGGTTGCAAAGATATTTAATCCCCCACGAGTAGGCTCTAGTCATGTACCCTATTTGAAAGTATTACCACCACAACGACTCTTCGTAAGACAATAATACCTCCAAGAGAGTCTACTCTAGGTGAGGTCTTTGTATTAACCCAACAAGTCCTAAGTCTTGCAGGCCAATACTGTACCACCGTTGTTTCCAAGGTACGACTATTCGCGAGATAGTAATATCCTCAAGAGGATCTATTCCGAGTGAGGTCTTTGCATCAACCCAACGAGTTCTAAGTATCGCAGGTCCATGTTACACAACTGCCATCTTAACTTAGGTTTTTTCTCAAAGCTCGGAGCTTTTCCTCGCATTGTGCCAATAACCATAAAGTTCCAACAATACCATACCAAAATATACAGCAGTTGAATATACAATAATAAAGCACATAAAGATAAAGATCATTCAAGTGTTTCTGAAAATGGAGAATCGTATATAATTTGATTGATTTTGCCCAGAAAATTTGATTTGTAAAACTTTCCAAAATAAACGCTATAATTGATTAGGCCCTTAGGTTTAATCGATTAGGTAGCATGAAATCTTAATTTCTGTCGCGCCTAATTGATTAGGTTTTTAGGGTTAATCGATTATATAACTTTTTTTTTTTTTATTGGACTTTTGGGCCTTGGATGACCTTGGGCTTGATTTTTTTCTTTCTGCACCCATATCCCATCAAGATTGCACTTCTTTGCTAAATATTTTATTTTTGTATGGCAACCGTCTTAAAACTTAAATTAATACCAAAAAAAATGTTAGTGATAATAAATTTACTAAACAAATATAAAGTAATTTGGTAGAGGATTTAATCAAAGTTTTTCGATTTAATCTCTATCAAGTGTTTGATCACCTAAAAAAGGAGTCTCAAGATATCTTGATAAAAACTCTCCCATTAAATGGAATGACATCACAATCATTGAATTACAAAAGTTGGCTCAAACTTCTTAAGAGTGATAAGACCATCATAGAATCATCAGAGCCATTGAAAAATATTCACCTTGATCTAGAATCATCAAGATCATCAATCATTATCTTGATCAAACATCAAATACATCTTTCTGCTGGTATACTCAAGGTATATTCATGCTTTGCACAATTTCTTTAAATTTTCAATTATCCCCTTTAATGTAGCAAAACATTTATGGAAAACAAATTAATTTTTCACCTTTGGCACCCAAATATTGTTGGGTCTTGGTGCGTTATTGACTTTAAGAGGCCTAGAGGTATTTCCTCAATGTAGTTGTCTTCTCTAGTGGCTTTGAAGCATACATGTTTCTCCTCATCATATTCTTATTTTTTGAGAGGATAATTCATGAGAATCTTCTGACGTGTTGTCGGAGATATTGTTGAAGACATCTTTGATTGAGTTTCTTAAGGTTATATCATCTTCATGTGATGAATCTCTTAGCGTTATTTTTTATCTATTAAATATTATTTTTGATGAAGCTTCTTCATCGTTTCTTTCAAAGATTCTACTGGATGAAGCTTCTTCAAATCTTCTATTGAATGAAGCTTCTTCATCATTTTCATTGGAGGATGATTCTTCGGATGATCCTTCATTTATCGTGATTATTCTTTCAAAAGACACGTATGGTGTTGATCCTTGATTTAATTTTTATGATGAAGAATATGATGATTCTTCCAATGTTATTAATTCTTTCCTTCATGTTTCAACACTATGATTACTTCATTGAGTTTTTCAATAATCTCTTTCTTCCTTGATTTTTCATGAAGCTCATTAAACACACTTCTATATTCTAAATCAATGACCGGATAAGGTTTTTAGCCTTAATTCCTGATTCACATGGATATCTTCTAAATATAAAACTTTCAACATAACCTCCAAGAATTGCAATGTTTGAGCAGCATCTATGAAAATGATCATCATGTTCATTGGGTGTGTCATATTCTAAGATGTGTATGCTTATTCTTTCTTGTTCGACCTTAAGAAAGTTTTCATGGATCATCTCAAGGAAAGAAGAACAAGTCAGAGTAAAGGAAAGAAAAAAACACAATGAAAATAAATAAATAGAAAAAATATAAAAAAGATAATGGTTGAGAGAATTGCACTAGAGATTATAGAGGCCCGGCCTAATCACATGACCTACTCCTCTCTTCAAGAATTTATTCTTTTGAGTTTCTACTATAGATGCGAACTTTTCACAGGATATGCCTACAAATCTTCTTACAAATAAATTGGAGTTTTTCACTGGCTATCCTCCAAACCAAACACGAGATTTTACACCATGCTAATCTCAGAACCAAGCGAAAGCTTTTACACCAAGCTAAGATCACGAACCAAATAGAGATTTTGATGAGCAATCTCACGAACCAATTAAGAGCTTTTACACCGGACTCAGCTCACGAACCAAAAAAATATTTTCATGGATAATCTCACAAACCAAAATGAAATATTTTATTAGCTTAGCTCATAAATCAAACACCAACTTCTCTCAAGAGATATAATACAAGATATAAAATCCTCTTGAGTAAATTAAACCACTATCCCCAACATCAGAACAGATAAAACTTCCTTACTATGTATTTTTTAATTTCAAAATTCTAAGTTTGTTAGTACCATGGTTTTAGGATTGGCACAACTTTGCTAAAACTTGGTTCACTACAGATGTTATGAAAAGATGTTCTAACATGTTACTCAGGAAAGATGTTATGACATGTTATACCAGAACATTAATATTGGTTGTTATTAAATCTTGATAAATTTGATTTGATTCTATGATAATTCTCTTGAATATATCTCAGTGTATTTCGCAGGTCAGGATTATTTAATCTTTAATAATCTTTTGTATCTCCAAATGTACAAGTGGCCAAAATTGGATGCCAAGACAATTTAGGAAACTTGATATTTGTGTTTCAAGATTTAAGGAGATTTATCTACACAGTTGGTACATCAATCAACTTATGAGTCCAGAAATATCTGGATGCAGATTTCGAAACCCATGGATTGCAAAGGTGTATTTAAAGAGAAGACCTAACCTAATGTTATTGTAACCTTTTTACAAAATTTGTAAATTAGGGGAAGCAAAAATTTGCAGGGTTGAGAGTCTCTTTTGTAGGTGCTTTGTCACCCTTGTACCTTTTGATACTTGTGGTAGACTTTGTTGTTCTCACTCAGAAGCCTTTATGTAATGTGTTGAGTTTTTTTTCACTCTTTAAGCTTTTAAGCATGAGAGTTGAGTTTTGTTCTTGATCAAAGCTTTTAAGCAAGATCAAGTTCTTTTATTAGTCGGAGTTGTGAAGCAATACTAAGTATATTTGACTGGAAGTGTAGTATTCCCTTGTCATTAGTTTGTGACTTGATATTTGAAGTGTGATCTTCAGTTAGGTGAAAGATCGTCGATACAGTAACTGGGACTACGACTGTTAGACCTTGGCGCGGTGATTGGAAGTGAGATGAAATTTCTCATATCTAGGATGATCTTAGGTAAAGGTAGCACAAGACAATGATTAAGATGAAAAGTTGTAAACGAGAAGTTTAGCTTTGAAATAATACTATAGTGGACATCCTTTCTAGTTTGGTAGCCCCTAGAGTAGGTGTTGTTTGCACTAAACTGGGTTAACAATTCTGTGTGTGTTATTTATGTTTCTGCATATTTATTTTCTGCATAATCACACGGTTTCAAAAGTCTGTTCAGGATGTCATAACATATATCGGAACATCTGTCTCGATATTAGATCTATTATTAAGATATCAGTATGAACATGCATTACATGTACCAGAGAAATTTCAAAATTAATTTAGCAAAAAAGAAAGAAATAAGAAAGGAGAGAGAGTTAGAAATTGATAAAGTATGTAGAAATATGTTTTATGGTTTTTTTAAAGTGACGATAATCCCTCTACTTATAGGAGTAAAGTATGGCTAAAAAAGGAAAAAGGAACCACATGCTTTTAAAAGTCATAATCAATTATACCATAAGGTTAATCAATTATGAGCTTCAAAATACGCTAACCCTAATCACCAAAAAGAAAGACATATAACGGTTAGAATTTTAATTAATTAAGAAGTTTTATACCTTGCTCTTATCGATTGTTCAAGGGTCTTAATTTATTAGGTAGTGTAAACAAACTTCCTAAAGCTTTAGCAACATCTTTGATCAATCTTAGAAGTATCTTGATGGTTCATCTAAAGGTTTTAAGGTGTTTCAACAAATTTAGAGTGGTTAAAACAATTTTCGGTAAATGTGTGTATTGCCTTGCTAATTTGATAATTTACTCTAGTATCTTTACAGTATTCTGATCACTTATATAAAGACCAGACGAGCTTTCATACTTCTTCTCTTTCACAATATTTGAAACTTCAATATCCCTGGTTAGATTCATCGTTAATTCAACACTTCATTTGGGACTTGACTTCTTCTAACTGATGATGCTTCATAGAGTTTCTTAGTAGACACCATCATCAAAGATTGCTAGATAGAGATCATCAAGAATTCCATAAAACACCACTTGATATTAGGCTTTGTCCAAGAGATTAGCTTTGACATCTTGATCTCACAAGCAAAACACCTTGATCATAACTTCATAAGAGGATTTCACATCATACTGTTGTCATCATCAAAACTATTAAGATCATTTAACTACTGCAGATAATGTACCTACAAGCACATAGATCCACACATTTATATGGTCTTATTTTGCTCTCTTTATGTGTGCATGATATGATTATTGTGCGTGTTTATGTTGATAAAATGGATGATTTGAAATTAAAATTAGCCAAGAAATTTGAGATGAAGAACTTAGGCATTCTTCCCTACTTCTTAGAATTTAAAGTTTCTTACTATGCTATAGGCTACCTTATTGTTCAATATAAGTACATTGCAAACATCCTTGAGCAATCTCACATTTTTTTAAAACTAGAGAAGTTGATAATCCTCTTAATTTGAATGTGAAATATGCTCATTCAGATGGTGTTCCTCTACCATATCTTTTTGCGTCGTACTTTGGTGGACAATCCTGTGTACCTTACGATTATACATAACATTGCTTATGTTGTTTACGTTGTCAATTAACCTGTTGTCTCTTCCACTACAATGCATTAGACGATTGTTCTGTGTACCCTTCGTTATCTTCTAGAAATCCAGTTTCATATTTTTCTATTTTCCACATCCCCCTCGTTGGAGTTACATACTTATTTTGACGCTGATTGGGCTGACGACTTCATAAATTGTAAGTCTACCACGAGATATTGTATCTTTCTTGAAGGCTCTTTTATTTCTTGACAAATTAAAAAATATGATATAATATCCTTTGAGAAGTTGAGTATTGTGTTATGACATCCACCACTAGTTAAATAGTTTACCTGAGTTGGTTATTTTTTTTATACGTATATATTTTTTCATGAACAACTGATAACAAATACATCATTCTAATTTCTCACAACTCAATATTTCATTAACTATTTAAAATATGTCGAGATTGTTTCTTATTTCACGCCATCATATTAAGTATATAAAAGTTACCAAATACATTACTAATTAGGACTTGATTAAACCATATATCTGCTTTTAGAATGTGTGACAATCACAAGAGCTATACATAGAGAGGATCTGAGTCAGTAGCTTGTGTACTTCTATGTATACACCACTAGTATATTACCACCAACATAGTATTGCTAGTGTTTAGCATTACTCATCCTCAGCTGATGCACATGCTTCACAAACACACACCCAACTAGTACTCCATTCAATAAACCCCTCATTTATTAATCCTTCTCTTTTCTTCTGAATCTCTGATCTCTCTGTTCTCTTCTTTCCTCTCTTCACGCGCTTTTTCTTGGATTCGATCTTGACTTAACACAACACAATACACATTACTCCACGCACAGATCCGTACAAATTTGCTTCTTTTTCATGCTGCAGTTGTAAAGATTTCAACTTTACTCAAATTGAGGAAATGGGTCTGTGTTAGAAGTTTGTTTTCTGGTCAAAATCAGATTTTTTTTTTGTTCTTGAAACCAAGGCAAAATGATCAGCAAAACGCTTTTTTTGACTTATTTTTACTTGTTTATCTACATCTTGCTTTCTTCTGGTGTCATTTTGTACAACAAGGTATTGTTTTTTTGCTTCTGGTTTTGCCCTAATCCATGTTCATTGTGTTGATTAAGTCTTTAAGTGTTGTTGATTTTGATAAAGTTTGTATTTTTGTTGTTGTTTTTGCAGTGGGTTTTATCTCCTAAGTACTTTAACTTTCCACTTCCCATCACACTTACTATGATTCATATGGGTTTTTCTGGAGCTGTTGCGTTTTTACTTGTTCGGGTGTTTAAGGTATGGCATTGAATGTTCTGATTTGGGAATGTTCCTTTTGAGGGGTTTTGGTCAATTCTATTCAATGTTGATACATGACAATAACATAGTTTCTTGATGTTGATTGTATGATAAGTTTGTGTAGTTGATGTTACAATTACTGTGCTCTTTAATGTATGTAGTCTTTGATCGTTCTTGATGAGTTTTCATGATCTGATTTGCAGGTTGTATCGCCGGTTAAAATGTCGTTTGAAATGTGAGTGTATGTGCATTGATTTAAAGCCTTCTTGTGCCTTGTGTTCCTTTGACTAAGTAGTTTCTAAACATGTTCTTTCTGTCACAGATATGCAACTTGTGTGATACCAATAAGTGCCTTCTTTGCATCAAGTCTCTGGTAAGTACTACACTGAGGAAAACTTAAGTGTTTTGATTTCATACAAACATAATCCTCATTTTGTTTGATACCGATAAGTGAATGTGCGATTAAATCACACAAAGGCTCAAAACTATCAGAAATTAGCTCAGTCAAGTTTGGTTCATTCAACCTGTTTTGTCACTACACACTTGTTCGCTTTCTGTCATTTTAAATATGTTCAAAGTATAATAATTCTAAGAGATTATGATAGCTTACCTGAATGAGTTGTAGATTAACCTGGTTGTTAACACTATGGTTTTTGTTTTCTATACATGCTCTATTCACATGTTTATGCCTAATTTAGTATCAGTACTTTTGAAGGTACAATCATACTTATACACGCAATATGTTTTTTTGTTGCTACAGGTTTGGTAACACGGCATATTTGCACATTTCTGTGGCTTTTATCCAGATGCTTAAAGCTCTGAGTATGTTTTCAAGTTTCAACTAACTTCACATGTTTCTCTTATTTTCAATGACGATTTGTTAATTTTAATACCTGTGTTGTTGTTTCAGTGCCAGTTGCAACTTTTCTTGTGGCTGTTTTATGTGGCATTGACAAAGCAAGGTGTGACGTGTTCTTCAACATGCTGCTAGTTAGTGTTGGAGTTGTCGTTTCCTCCTACGGGGAAATTCATTTTAATATAGTTGGTACACTTTACCAGGTCACAGGCATCTTTGCAGAAGCTTTTCGACTCGTCTTAACACAAGTCCTTTTACAGAAGAAGGGCTTGAGTTTAAATCCCATCACAAGCTTATATTACATAGCTCCATGCAGGTATTATGCCGATGCTTCACAGAAGCTTTATCTTTCGTCTAGATTTAGTTAGTAATCATGTCAATGCTTCAACAATGTATAAATGCTTGCTTATCTGCAAATCCAACATACGATGTGATCTGCTAACTTTTTGGTACTTTGTTATATGCAGTTTTGTGTTTCTATTTGTGCCTTGGTACCTTTTGGAAAAGCCCATGATTGAAGTTTCACAGATTCAGTTCAATTTTTGGATTTTCTTTTCAAATGCTCTTTGTGCTCTAGCCTTGAACTTCTCCATTTTCTTAGTGATTGGTAGAACCGGTGCTGTAACCATCCGGGTTGCCGGTGTGCTTAAAGACTGGATATTAATAGCCCTCTCAACAGTTATATTTCCAGAATCTACAATAACTGGACTGAATATAATCGGCTATGGTATTGGTAAGTTTTATTTGTAATGAATAATGCAATGTTTCTTATCTCCCACCTCTTCGGCCGCTTACGTATTTAACTTGCAGCTCTATGTGGAGTTGTGATGTACAATTACATAAAGGTCAGGGACGTCCGAGCCTCTCAATTAACCGCTGAAAGTATTCCCGATCGAATCACCAAGGTATTCTCATAATATGTTCATTAGTAGTATTTATGGAATTCTTTTGAATCAATGCAAACTTGTTATACAATAGAGTAAGAAATGAAGTGATAAAATAGAAACTGAACGAAAACTGCCCTAAGCGCATGTTTATTGTCTGACATACAGGACTGGAAACTTGAGAAGAAGTCATCTGATATTTACGTGCCTGATAACGCCGGCAACAATGAAGGAATCGGTGGTGGCAATGGTTCTGCCTCTGATACAAATATTGATGTAGAAACACCACTAATTTCTTCATCAAGGTTGTCTCATATTGGCCGTACGCAACTAACCAGCCATGCAACAGGGAAATGATAATTCAAATTTAGGGTTCATTTTATGTCTTCTTCTTTTTGAAAGAGAACAAGAAATAGGAAACTGAGTCAAAATGCACCATATTCCTCTCATTCATTTTAGATTATATGTATGTTATGCTATATAATGAAATCACCCTTGCTCGCACTATGTAATTACATTCATGGGTTTTAAGAACAAGGTAAATCCTATAATAGTGATTTTAGAATTATTTACCAACTCTTAGTAGTCCTGTTTTCGTAAAGTTTTCAAATCCATTCACTAATGGGATTGCCATATTCTGCATGTTTAACTATATGGTATTGTACCCAATATTCAAGAATCTTCGAAACTATTTCTTTGTGGCAATCTAAGAAATTTAACACAACCAAACACTGTATGCCGTAACTAACATAAAGGTTAGCAAACAAATACTTGTTACCATTAAATTATAATTGAATAATTGAATTTAGAGAGTGGGTTGATTAGTTTGGCACTTAGTTTGGCACTATTTTTCAATCAAAATAGAAGTTTTAAGAGGCATATAATATATGCTAATATGAACAAGTTACAGGACTAGCAACAAACAACCCGTCCCTGTAAAAGACTTGATGGTAATACAAACAATTTTTGTTGTGAATGAATGGCTTCAAACGTAAATTGGAATAAATGTGATTTACAAGGCAGATCCAGCAGATAGTTTGAAAATGCAAGCATATATTACACCAAAAAATCGGGAAGGGGAGGGGAATGAACCTCTGTCAAATAAGTTACATATACACCATGAATTTCACAGTAGATTCTCTAGCCCTAAATTTAGGAATGTTACATGTAAAAACGTGGCACTCAAGAAAGGCAGAAGACTCTCGTCTGATTTACATAGAATCACAAACAGTATATCCAGGAATTCTTAAAAAGAAAGAATGACCGGAAAGATCAAACCGATGCCTCCAAAAAGGGATTCTCTAATATTTCCATTGACAAGAACAAGAACCAAGTTGGTGGGACTAGGATGAAGAAAACTCTTGTTCAAATGTAAGAATTAATCATACAATTCTCCGGTTCGAACATACAAAAGCCTCCTTGAGGGAACTGGAGGCGCCAATCCTGGAATATCCCTAATATCTTTGTTGTTGGGATTCACAATCTGCAGAAAAATATTACAGGGAAGAAAATGGGAGCACCTTGTCAGCATTGTACACAGATATGAAACAGTTAGAAGTGCATCTTAGAACATCTGTTTTACAAATATACATTCAATAAGCAATCACTATAACTGATCATCGCACAACCCAAGTTCTCATCACTTCTCATAACGAGTTACCAAAGTTAATTAAAATAGTTCATGTAAAAAGGCTTTTCAAATAAAATTGTTGGGGATACTTAATTAAAATAGTTCATGTAAAAAGGCTTTTCAAATAAAATTGTTGGGGATACTGGTCTGATTTTTGAGAGAGAGAATATCCACAACAAATTAGTTGAATTCATAGATGAAATGAACAAGATACCTTCACGACAATGATGGCTATTACACCACAGACGATGAGAAACAGAAACAGCATGATGCATTTGTCTGTAGCTACCTGATAACAGAGGTAAGGGCAATTTAGTCCCATGAGTTTGGAGAAATTTAAATAGTGCATATTAAAAAGGAAATTGAAGCAACCTGTCTACCGATCTCTTTAACAAGTTGAGAAGCTTTCTTAATTGAAAATTGAATTGAATCCAGCTCATTAACAATACGGCCCATTTGATCGGTCTGCATAGTTGGAAACGATAATTAGATGTCAGATTAGTTATCCCCTAGACTCTTCTCTTCATACAGCATACTCAATTCAAAATCAAACTTACTTGGCCCTTCAAGGTAGAAGCAGTTTGGGTGCCAACTTCAATTGTTTGATGTACAACCTACATTTAGACAAGGGTAAGACCAATAGTGCATGCACAATGGAGGCATAAGTTTGAAGTCACTCACCTGCTTAGACCTCTCAATAGCCTGATCAGTCTCGTCCATTGTCTTCATCCCAGCATTGACAAGTTCTTGATTTGACATTTCTGTAGAATAAGCCAGATGAGCATCACTATTGCTAAGATAAGTATGTTGTTCACTACACGTTAACCATACAAAAACTGCCCCGGCCCCAACCCCAAGAAGGATCAATCACAAAAAAACCTGAAGTATGCTATTGCAAAATTTAGCACTCAAAACACATTGTACATATTCTACATCTAGACTGGTTACAACAGAAACACATACAGTGAAAAAATAAACTTCAATTTATATTATTGCAAAGTGCTGATGCCAACTCATTGGTCTCAAGCTCAACTGCAAATTCTACTGAACATGTTACCTGATGCCAGTTGAACATTTCCTTCAGCTGGTTCACTTGCACCAGCTCCCATGTCAAAAAGTTCAAGTTTTTTATTACCAATGGTATTCATGTACCTGTTGATCATCCAAGTTATAGTATCAACCGTCCTTTCAAATAACCAAAAGAATAAAATTTCTATTTCATAGTAAAGAGCTATAATAAGGAAACTATATTTTGCTTTATTGGTTCTACAGACACTGACAGAAAACATATATCATTAGTTCAAGCTTCTGAAAGCTGAACATGCCTCCCTCCAACAATAATTGGTATTACTCGTCTTATTTATTTCATAAACTTCAAATAACCAATCAAAGGCTAAAAATAGAAAATGAATGTACATAAATAAGCTTACGTTTTTCTCAGTGCCACATATGAGTTTAGCTCCTTGATCTGCAAGAAAAATGAATGTTATAAACATAAGAGTTTGTTGTTTAAGTGCAAGCAACATGCAATATATAACAAACATATGGGCGGCCGCGATCCTCGGATTCTCAAACTTTTTTCAGACCATATGATCACTTAATTTGATGTTTTGACATTATGCAAATTCTATATAATTTGTTACACATCAATAAAGGGATAAGTAGAGTGTCAATCCATAATACAAGGAAGATCGTGAACCCTTTTTAAACTTTGAAAAGATAGATACTATATTTCCAATACATACAAGAAAAATAAAAGGGTTCTAGGTATTGACCATTGATTGCTTTTCGTCATTGAGTTGCTTATTCACTTCTTCGGGATTTCCTGCCCCTTCATCTTTAATTTCACGATCAAAATCTTTTATCAACCTAAAGACATTAACAACATAATTCTTCAGATTCCAAGAATGCCATTAATAAATTCCGAACAGAAATCATAAAATATATCCAAATTCAAAATGTAGAAAAAATATCACTTCTTCCAGGATTGGTGTATGAAAAATGCAACTCTGTGTCAAATAGGTAAGTCTACAGATAAAGCATATAACCAGCACGGTAAACCAAAAAACTTCTATCAAATTTTATTTTCATAATATAAAGCAGGGCTCCATGTTTACCACGTTATTATTTATCAAATCCTGGGAGGTGACATGAGATGTCAATTCCATTACAGATGTCTTGTTTAAGGTATTTTAAATAGTTACACTTATTTCTTTTTTATTCCTTTGTAAAGAATTATGTGTAGCTAGCTACTGTGTGACTAGAAGGTCAAAGGTAAAATCTCTTTAACATAATCATTCATACTCAACACGTGTTTCTTATGAATTCCTTTGTACATAAATGCGAGTATCTTACTTTACATTTGCAAAAGATGATTTCACGACTCAAAACTGTGACCTCCTCCTAGTCACACAATAACAGCTCTAACCATTGGTCCAAGGCCCCACTTTTTGATTATGATATATAGTGGTAACAAACAAATGCTGTTTCTTTGGAGTTCGTTCAGAAAGACTCAATTGTCATATAGAGATATCAAAATTATATTCACATTGATGCATGAGTGCATGACTTACTTTTTGCAGTCCCTCATCTTCCCAGTGAGTTCCTCAAGCTGGTTGCTTTGTCTATTGGAATCTTTAATCTTATCCAACTTCTGGAAGCCATTTCTGTATGCAAAAGGTGCTTATAAGTTATATTAAATAAACAAAAAATGATAGTTGATAATGAAATTAACATAGTGCACATTATCCATACTCCAACATGAAAAATGTATCCACAAAGGCTTAAACAACGGGATCTATTAGCACTAATATGCTTATATAAAAAAAGATGATAAT
The DNA here is from genome assembly GCF_029867415.1 of Vicia villosa. Classification (NCBI taxonomy): domain Eukaryota; kingdom Viridiplantae; phylum Streptophyta; class Magnoliopsida; order Fabales; family Fabaceae; genus Vicia; species Vicia villosa. Next base: position 19,451,012 of record NC_081180.1, on the reverse strand, counting down.
GAAATTAACATAGTGCATACTATTCACACTCCAAAAGGAAACATGTATCTACAATGGCTTAACCAACCGGATCAATAGCACTTATATGTTTATAAAGATTTTTGTAAGTGAATAGAACAACAACAACAACAACAACAACAACAAAGCCCTATCCGACTAGATATGGTCGGCTACATGGATCAACTTTCACCATAATGTTTTATCAAGGACCGTGCTTCTCTCCAAATCATTAATCTTGAGATCTTTCTTAATAACTTCTCTTATAGTCTTTCTGGTTCTTCCTCTTCCTTGAATTGTTTGCCTTCTCTCCATCTAGTCACTCTCCTTACTACAGAATCTACATGTCTTTTCTCTACATGCCCAAACCACCTAAGTCTATTTTCCATCCTCTTCTCTACTATAGGCGCTATTCCAAAACTCTCTAATAATTTCATTTCTAATTAATCGAGAAGCTATAGGACTTGAGTATTATGAGGTGCATATATCCCACATTTAGTAGTATGGGATGCTTGGTCAAACACATAATAAGTGGCTTGGTTCATCATCCTTAACAGCTAAATTTCCGGGGATGGTTCCCCAAGTACTTGGATCATGCCTATCAATTGGTATCAGAGCTGGTTATCAGGGTCACGCAAAAGGCCATAAAGGGCTTTAACCCATAAGAAAGTTGAGTGTAGTGTTACCAAGTCCCATTCAAAATACCTAAAATTTGAACTATGACAACATCAAATCTGAACTTTACCCAATAATTGATAGAATGTCAACAAACAATCCACTGCTCAAACTCATTCTAGAGGGTAATCCTCCAATGTCAATAAAAAAATCACATAATCACATTGAACTTACAAGATCATTATTCATCACGCCCCAAAAATACAAAAATAGCATCAAGTTTATATTTTTAAATTAAATCATTTCGTAAAAGCATTGATTCAAATAAACTAGGAAACACGAGATAATGAAAAAAAAAAATTTAAGAATGATGATGATGCATACGCGAGGGCACGGAAGATATCGCGAATTTCACCGTGGATCTGTTCGAGCTTAGGGGTCATCTTCAAGTTGGAAGCCATGGAAGCCGGAGATTGAGCTTAACCCCAAAATCCCGGCGAGAAAAAACGAATATCGGAGAGAAACCCTAGGTTGTTGATGACAGAGGATGATGATGATGCATTAGTTGGGAGGAGGGAATTGAAAATGCAGAATTTGTGAAAATAGGGTTGTTGTTAGGGTGATAGTGAGGGAATGAAAAAGGGAAGAAGAAGAAGAAAGAAAGAACACACAGCACAATACAGCACGACACAACACAACGGAACGGAGAAGTTGGGCCTGTGCTGTGCGATGTGTGAGGGAAGAAAGAGAGAGAGATTTCTTGTCACATCACAATTTTTTATTATTTGTTTATTCTATTATATATACCTGCTTTTTCTTTAATCATTTTTTTATTAACAACAATAACAACCGTTACAGAGCGATAATTATAAAAGAAATATTTTTTTATTATTAAATTAAAACGTCATGGTTAAAATTGAGATGACGAGTCCTTTTATCATAAGAAGATTGAGATGATGGATTTGAGGAAATAAAATTTAGATAATAATGATGGAGCAACAACAAGGGCATTTTGTTTTTTCTTTACATTTTTTATATAAAAGCTAAATTATCAAGGATTATGCACTTTTGTTTCTATTCATTTTTGTTAGACAATAATTGGGCACAAAGGTGTTTTCCCTAATGACAGTGGCGTGGGAATTTTTTGGTCTCTTTCCAGCTAATTTTTTTGTTATATATGTTTAAATTTAGCATCTAGTTCTATTAAAAGTGAACAATTCACTTTAAATTATATGGCAAGTAAATATCACTTAGTACTAGTTAATAAATGACACAAAAGCTTTATTTGAGAAATTTATAAAGACAAAATTTGTTTTTGAAATATAAATTAAAGACTTATTAAATTAATAATATAATTTGTTTCAAAATTTTGAAAGTTTCACACTACCAAAAAAAATGTAATTGAATTAATAGGTAATCAAATTAATAGGATTTAATTATTTAAACATAACCAAATTAAATATGTAATTATTAATTGAAATCACATTACATAAAAATCAAATTCAACATGTTTAATCATCGATTAAAAGAAAAAACAAAATTTTAACAATCTAAGTCTCGAAAAATCAATATCCTATGAGTGAGAATTCAAGGATAAAATTGTAGAAAAAATTTATGATCGGATTTAGATAAAAGTTTTTTATTTTTGTTATTTACTATTTAAATTAGGGTTAATAGTTGTTCATCCCCTGTAATGTTAGCGAATTTTGCTTTTCCCCCCTCCCTACCTTTTGGCAATAGTTTTTTCAAAAAAACCGTTGCCAAAACCTGCCTTTGACAACGGTAGGGGGTAAACCGAAACACGCTCATATTACAGGGGGTAAACTACTATTAATCCTTTAAATTAAAAAGATGATTTTTTTTTAATTGTACTTATTAGCATTTTCCCAATATTTAAAATTAAAACAAGATCTCTAAGTTGTTTGAGAGTTTCATTTCCCTCATCAATCAATAGTTGGTTAGGCTAAGTGACACTATTTCTTTTTGTTTTCAAATGTTAAATAACTTTAGTATTAAACATTATGTGGTACTTAAAAGCATGCGCAAAATGATGCGGGGAAGGAAGGAATGGGTTGAATCCATTGTTGAGTTTGAAATGATTGGGAATTTGGGATGAATATAGTACTAGTAGATAGACGAGAAATAAAACAAAAGAAATAGAAAACGTTGAAGTGGAATGAGTTGTCAATTCAAAAGGGAAATGGAATGGTGTACCTACCTGCCGCTCTCACCACCTTTCTACGATGTATTGACTCTAAAGTTGTTGAATCCTAAATTCCTACTCCTCCCTAATGCTTAACTTGCAGCTAAGAGAAGTAAAGAGAAACATAGAACTCAATATTCTTCATGAGTATCTTATTAGTAATATTTACAGTATCTTATTATATGATTTAGGAAATATGTCTCAATAAAGGGGAATCCAACATTAGCCCTAACAACCGTAACTAATAAGTATTGAACATTTGAACCATGTCTTAAAATATCAGGCAATAAAAATAAAAGAAAGTATATTTTGACTTTATAAAAACTAACAAATTGTAAAAAGCAGTTAGGAGATCGATGGAAGGTAAGGTAGGAGGTTTTCGCGGAAGTGGTCAACACTAGCGGAAGGCAGACGTTGGAAATTAGAAATCAGTTGAAGGTGACACCAGAGTCGTAGTGGTGACGGAAGATGTTGATTGTCGATGTCGAAAGCGGCGGAAGGGATGGCAATGACACTTGGTGGTCTGAAGCAGCAAAAGACGACAGCTCCAAAACCACGGTTTTTGCGGCTGACATGAGTGTCAGACGGCGACGACAAACTAAAGTGTCGCACAACAGTGGTCTAACAGTCGATACTTGGGCTCGGCGGCAACAGTTTGGATTTTCGATCATCTTGTTCGGATTTTTCAAATTCCTATGTTTTGGGTTTCTTTGTTTTGGTCAGTCAGTTCATTCGTTAATGGGTTGTGTTGTGGCTGGCTAGTTATGGATCTGTTGGGTTTCAACGGTTATAAATATGTATTTCTTGTATTCTTGTGATCACAACCTTTAGAATTTTAGAGTTAAAGATAATGAGAAGGTTTTGAAAATCCTATTGGTAATCTTAGAGAGACAGTGTAAATTTAGAAGAGTATGCTTTTGAAATTTAGGAAATTCTTAGAGATATCTAAGGAGGATTGAGATATACTTCTAAACACTTTGAACTTGTGTTTCATATAGAGCGAGTTGGAGAGATTGGAAAACACTTGTGTAAAAAATAGAGCTTGTTCTTAGAAACTTGGGTGACTGTTTTCTTGTAACCCATTTGTAATCTTTTGTAACAACTCTTGAAAATACACTGAATCGAATATCTACTCTTCTCATAGAGTAGATCATTTGATCAAACTGGGTAAATAAGTTATTATGTTATTGTGTTATTGTCTTTACTATTGTCATACCTTAAATCTGCCTCACCAATTACATCTGACTGTTTGACTTACCTTGTCTGTAATGAGTTCATGCATTGTATTAGTTTAAGTCACTTCATCTAAGTTTTTGGCTGAATCTTAATCTCAACCATCCTTTCATCTTACCATGATAAGTATGTCAATCTAACACTTGTGATGAGTTCTTATATGATTTCTTAGATCAAAATCAAGCACTTCCGAGAAGAGTCAACCTCTGACTCTCTTCCTTGGACTATTGACCAGCGTCTGGGTTAGTGGGCCCATTAAACCATGCCCAATTCCTATTCACACACCCTGATTATGAAAACAAAAATATTTACATCCTTAGTCTTTAATTTTTTTTTTATTATTATTATTAGTGTTGTTTCATAATTTTGTTTATTTATATTAACTTGTTTTATTTATTTATTTTTAGTTATTAAGTAAATAACTTTTTAAGGTTTATTAGGTTTTGTTTTTAAATTAAGATTGTTCTTGTGTAAAAAACTAAATATGGTGAACCTTGTCCTCTAAGATAAGGAAAGCTGAGAAACTGAATGTTATTGTATTGAGTTTTGAGGACTTGGAAGCAGTGAGCGATGCACTTTGTTTTAAGAGAAGTGTTTTGCTTATCCCTCTGCTAGAAGCCTCTTTTTATAGCAATATTCATGGTCTAATGACCATTAATCAGCTTCGTAACGTTTTATTACTGCCCATAAATACTTGTAACATTCTCATTCATTATGCATGACCGACTCCATCAATGGGCCGTCATCCCGGCTTCCGACCTCTAGATGCTCTAGTAACAACTCATAACTCGATCTCCGATTAAGTACTCGGTTTTTGCCTACATGCAGTTCTCGGCTGAATTTCATGTTTGTCGGGTAGGGGATAGTGCTCGGCTATATGCATATTCCACGCTATAGGTTGTGTCTTCATAAATATCCAGAGAATGGGATAAGGATTAATTTAATTAATTATAGTAATTTAATTTAGTTAATTTTCTTAATAAAAACATAAAACATCTAAAATATTTTTTTTATTTACAATATTAAAAAAAAAATCCTTTTCAATCTAAACTTATTTTCTCATTAATAAAAAAAATAACGATAACATTTCCTTCTTAAAATAGCTAATCAAACAAATATCATTTTTCACTAACTTAACAAAAAATGAAGGCATTTTCAAAAAATAATATATCTCCTCCCTTAAATGCGAACAAAAAACAATCTTTAAGTCTCCATTGTGTGAGCAAGCATATTTTTATCGCTCAAAGGTGACCTTACATCATTCCATAAAGACAACTAACCTAACAACTACGTAGATTCTGACTTCTTCATCCTCCGATGACTACACTATAAGGTGAAGTCTTCATTTGAAGTTATTATCAAGTTCTTATGCTTGGGAGATCAAGATGCCAAAGCCAATCACTTAAGGACAACACCTGATGTCAAACTCTTTTCGATAGAATCCCTAATGATCTTCACTCAAGTACCAGATAAAGTGCCAAATCATTGATGTATCAAGCAATGAATTATGAAGCTTTAAAGTTTGTAAAAGAGAGAAAATGTGAAAATTTGTTTGGTTCATATCTGAATGATTAAAGTCTTGTAGTAGATATTAGAGTAATTATTAAATTACTAAGGCAATGCACACGCTCACCTAAAGTGTTATTAACCTCTCTATTTGATAAAACTCCTTAAATCTATTGGAGAAACCATCAAGGTGCTTGTAATATTGATCAAGCATGTTCCTAAACATTTAGGAGGCTTATATACACCGTATAATCAATTAAGGCCTTTAGCCAATTGATTAGAGCAACACATTAAGCTTCTTAATCGATTAAGAATACTCCTAATCATTAAAACTCTAGTCGTTGTAAGTTTTTCCTTTTTAGGGATAAAGGATTGTTGTTTTTGTGAAGCACATAATGGATTAACCCCACTACACAATCAATTATGAGCTTTAAAAGCCCATGGGTAGTTTTTCTTTTTGGGCCAGATTTTCACCTATAAATAGATGGTTGTCCTTACTTTCAAAACACACTAGAAAACGTATTTTGACATACTTTATCACTCTCTATTCCTTTCCTTCTCATTTCTTTCTTTCACTAACGTTATTGCGTTAAGAGTGAAAACGGTCAGTAAGGAATTTCTTGTGTATTATGTGCATGGGACATTATTGTAATTTGCACAAGAGGATTTTATCTCTCATTTAATATCCTTTATGGGAAGTCATTGTTTGGTCTGAAAGCTTAGCCAGTAAATGCTCTCATTTGGTTCATGACATTGTTCATGAAAACCTCTGTTTGATTTGTAAGTTTCGTTTGGTGTAAAAGTTCACATTTGGTTTGTGAGATTGTCCATCAAAAAAATTATTTGGTTTGTAAGTTGCGTCTGGAGTAAAATCTCTCTCTCTTGGTTCTTAGATTAGCATGGTATAAAATCTTGTATTTGGTTTAAAGGATAACCAGTGTAAAATCCAATCTATTTGTAAAAAGGTTTGTGGGCATAACCTATGAAAATCTCACACCTATAGTGGCAACTCTCAAGAAGAAATTCTTGGAGAGATGAGTAAGGCAAGTGATTAAGCTGAATCTCTATAAATCTTTGGTGCAATTCTCTTATCCCTTATATCTTTTTATTTCAGCTATTCATTTATTTTCGCTGTCTACAAATTTATTTTCTATTCATTTATCAGATATTTTTAATTGGATATTATTTTTCAAACACACACAATTTACCTCTATTGTGTTTGGAGTCTCTAGTGTAACATATTTTAGGTTTAAAAAGTATGTACTTTGATTTGGCATTTGCCTCCGCTTTTATAGGTCGGTTTTAGGTTTTTATGGGCTTGTAATTCACTCACCTTGACTACATATTTCGTTAGGGCAACACTTAACTTGTTTATGAGCTTCTATGATCATTTCCTCTAGGGTACTTTATTCTCCGTGTATGTATATCTCTTGGTCTTGATCTAATGTTGTTTAAGGTTGTTGATCAAATCTAACGTTCTCCTTTATCGTGGGTCCATATTCTTATTGGGTTATTTTCAATACGCATGTCAGTCCAGTCCGGAACAAGAATACATTAGAAAACAGTTAACGAGTCTAATCTCAGCAATTTCATTTACATGTTCTTTCGGTAATTTTATTGCTTTCTTTTTAAGAAACAAACAAATCTTGAAACCCCTAATTTAGAAACACAATAATTGTTGAACAACACAAAGTCCTTTAGAATACGATAAAACAAATTTGACTTTAACTTGATACTTCAACGGAACCAGAGTGTGTCTTTGGATTCAAATATGTCACCAATCACATTAAATGGGAATTCACCTCAAATATGATCATTCAATCCTCAATTCACTTATTTGTTATCTGCATACACCTATACCTTACTTTGGCATTAGAGTGTCTTTCTAGATGCAACTTCTCCTTTTGAAGAATCATCAACATACAAACAAGAAGTTTATGTCGTCAACTTCGACGACTGACTTTCTATTTCTTCTCATGTTTTCTTCAAAATTTTAGATATTTTAAAAAAAATCAAAATACTTTTATCATAAAAATAAAACTAATATACTCTATTATGCATTTTGTCTATCATATCCTTAAAAAAACAAGGAAAGGAGGAAGTGGCAGCCAAGTATAGACGACATCCAGCTGAAAGTTCAATTTAGTACATTTTTCTATCAAAGAGTTCATTTTCTAGAGTGTATGTAGTCCCTCTAAAAAACATTGGTTAGAAACTAAAATATTAGCTTTTGAAGTTTAAACGCCTAATAAATTATTAATATGTACCGATGTATTCCAAAGTGGAAAAACATTTTCTCACCAAACTAGTAATATACCCGTGCGTCCTCACGGGTAAAAATTATTTAGTAGTGTAAAATTAGACTATAAATTTAAGATTGGGAGGGGATCATTTGACACCGGTGTCAAAGTATTAATTTTGACACCAAATCCTATACCCCTTTATTCTTAACAATTCAAAGGTTATGATATATTTCCTTAAAAAATTCATGTATTAGTTATAAGTGAATGTATTTTAACCTTTAGATTAATAATAATAGACGGATAGGATTTGGTGTCAAAATTAATACTTTGACACCGGTGTCAAATGATCCCTTCTCTTTAAAGTTATGTTTATGTATGTTTAACTGCTTGAATCTAATTGGTTGTGTTCCATAACACTTCATAAAGTATTTAATTCAGATTTTCAACATTAAAGACAAGTGCAAATGAGTGATAATTTAACACCTACTAATTAACAAATTATGTTGAGAGTAAGAATCAGTCGGTTCTTCAATCATATCGGAATGAAAAGATTAGAATACATATTAATATTTAAAATATTTTATCATTAAAAGGGTCAATTTATGTATATAGATTTTTATCTAGATCTAACCGATTGTGTCTAGTGTCACTTTATCAAGTGCAAATTAACATTTATATATATATTTTATTGCTTGAATCTAATTTGTTGTGTTCCATAACAATATAGACAATTGCAAAGTTACAATGAGTAAGTTAATGAATAAGTGCAAAGTGCAAATTAACATATATATAATTGTCATTCATTTGTGTATTTATATATAATTGTTAATCAAAATAAAATAGATATCATGTTGATAGTGCTCGTAATAAAATTAAAAATTTTGACATTTAAAAATAAAAATTGTGTCTCAAATAAAGACAATAGTTAATTAAAATAAAAAAGGTATTTTGTTGATAATGTCCCGTGAAAAAAAATAATATTTTGACATTTGAAAATAAGAATTTTGTGTCTTAAATAAAGATAATTGTTAATTAAAATAAAAAATATATTTTGTTGATATTGGTCCGTTAGTAAATAGACATTTTGACATTTGAAAAAAAAAATATATATTTTTAATAATAATGAATAATTTTTTAATAATCATAAAATAATTATGTTTTAGGTTGAGTAAATTTTTACGTGTTCCTCTTCGTTCTATTAAAAAAGATTTAATTTATTAATTTATTTATGGTTAGAAAAATAAAAAAGGAAAAAGAAAATTGAGGGAGAAAAAAATTAAAATGAAATTATAAAGTGTGTAGAGTGTTTAATAGAGAGAGTGAAAGATATAATTAATTTAATTTGAAAAAAGAGAGAAAATATAATTTGAAATGAGAAAGTGGTTTTGTATTGCCAAGTGTCAACATTTTATTGAATAGAGAGTGTAATTATATTGATCTTTATGTAAATACTCATATGTCGTTTTTGCTTTGTAAATTTTAAAAGAGTGAAGGGTATTTTGGGTAGAATTGTGGCATCTTCTATTAATAGCTAGATAGTAGATTATGGAGCACAGAAACGATCAAGTAATTTTAGGCTAACAAAAGGCGTCCAACGACCATTACACTATAATGTGTACATGTTTCTGTACATACATTTTAAGCTTATTATATACCCTTCTACATAAGTATATACATACATATGGACACTAAAGCTTAGATACATTACATAAATATGGACACTAAAGATTAGATACACAGACATATGTTAATGTTATAAGCAGGTTGCTTTTGGTATAATAGTTCTTATTATATTCTCATACTCCACTTTCTTTCACACACACCCTTTGGCCTCCTTTTTCTTTCTATTGTATTTCTTTTTCATTTTCCATAACATTATTTTACTCTCCCTGTTTGAGTTCTATTTTCTGAAGGGTGAGGGCACCGTTTTGCCAAAGGATTTATACAAAAAGAATCTGGTAACTAATTGCAATATCAATCACCAGTAGTCTTTACAAGAACATTCTCCATTACTAAAATGGTGGAAACGGTTCCTATCTCTTACTATTATATTCCGGTCATAAACCTTCGAAATCAGTTTACATGCTTGGTGACAATCTTTACAAACCCTTAGATTCTTGGTGATTCGAAGGGTTTCTCCTCGTTTAGTCTTTAATAAACCATAACAAATTGCAAGTTTTTCACTATGGTAGAATAATGGATTTTCTGTTTCCTCCTCAAGTAGATCATGCAAAACACCATCAGGGTCAGGAACATAACCAACCAACTTGATTGATTCCAACATCTCATTAACTTTGGCATATATTTCTTTAGCTAGAGGGTGATCCCGTCCCCCAGCAACAAATTCATTGACAATGCCCTCCATTTCAATCATGGAAAACCCCGGTTCCTTCTTTACTCCCCTATCATCCATCAATTTCCTCACACCAGCGACGTGTTTCCATTTACCACTACTAGCATATATATTAGCCAGCATTACATAACGTCCACTGTTACCGGGCTCTAGTTCAACCACTCTCTTCCCTACCGACTCTCCTAACTCAAACTTCCCATGGATTTTACAAGCTCCGAGAAGTGCACCCAATACACTAGCATCGGGACTCATCGGCATCTCATCCAATACCTCTTTTGCTTCATCTAGCCTTCCAGCCCTAGCAAGCAAATCAACCATGCAACCATAATGCTCCTTAGCCGGCTCAACACCATGAACCTCTGTCATGTAACGAAAGTAATAACGCCCTTCCTCAACCAATCCAGAATGAGCACACGCAGTTAGAACATTAACAAAAGTAATGGCATCAGGAACAACCATTTCTCTTTCCATCTCCCCAAAAAGCCTGATTGCATCCTCTCCTTTCCCGTGCAACGCAAGCCCTCCGATCATACAATTCCAAGACGAAACTCCTTTTCTAGGCAATCCATTAAACACTCGAAACGCCTTCTCCAAACAACCACACTTACAATACATATCAATTATGGTCGTAGCAAGCTTGGAATCCATCTCAATCCCACTCCTCTCAATATATCCATGTATCCACTTCCCCTGCTCCAAAGCTCCTAACCCCGTACACGCCGAAACCATACTAGCAGCCACAAACTTATCCACCTCAACCTTCTCCACTCTCATCCTGTTAAACAAATCAAACGCCTCCTTAAAACGATTTTTCTGTACAAAACACGCAATCATAGCATTCCAAGAAGCTGATTTCTTATCAGACATAAGTTCAAAAACACGAAAAGCCTCGTCCACCTGCCCACAGTTAGAGTACCCAGAAATGACAGTAGTCCAAGACACGATATTCCGTTCAGGCATTTTATCAAACACCTTCCTAGCATCCACCAAAGAACCAAAACTAAAGTAAACATGAATCAAGTTGTTAAGAGCAAACACATCAGAACCAAATCTGAATTTAATAACATGGGCATGAAGCTGTTTGACTTGCTTGTAAAAGGAACAAGACCTTATGAGAGTGGGGAATGTGAAGGAGTTAGGGGTGAGTGATTGATGGAGCATGTGGGAATAGAAGAGAAACACATTGAAGGGTGTTTGTGTTTGTGTTTGCGATTGGGAAAGAGAATTGAAATGGGATTTGAAAAGGGTGTTGTAGAGAAAGGTATCTGGATTTGGAACTGTGTTGAAGACTTTGAGAGCGTAGTGGAATTGGTGGTGTTTGGAGCAGAAGTTGATAATGCGAGACATGGCGTGGTTGTCGGTGGAGAGACCAAGGCGGAGGATGAGAGAGTGGTGTTGTTTGAGTTCCGCCATGGTGGAACAAGTCTCCACCGCACGGAGAATCGGCGCCGCCGTCACATAGGAAGGTGGTTGCACCTGACAATAAAAACTGTTACTCATTCTTAAATTGCACCTTTCTTGTTTCTCTTCGGTTTGTTACCTCTGGTTTTTCCACAACCTTAGCCAATGCTCAAATCAAAATAAAAAAGTCTCCTAGTGTTGATATTCAAATTTAGTTTTTTTTTTTTTTTAATTTATAAAAGGTTAAGTATCTTTTTGATTTCTATAATAAAATTATCAAATTTTGTTTTTAGTCTTTATTAAAAAAATGATATGTTTTATTCCCCACAAAATTATTATGCACGTAGTTTTAGTTTATGCTATTTTTTAAATTTTTAAAATTGTTTAATTATCCTTATATTTTTAAATTTTTGAATATTTTTTTCATACGTGTTTAGAATACTATTAAATATTTCTTTACTAAATTATAGAATTTTTTAAATTTCAAAAGATAATGATAAAAGTAATACAAATCTCGACTTAGAAATCAAATTTTGATTTCGTTTTTTTTTCGAGGGAACTTTTTATAACATTCTAAATATGTCTGTAAAATAATCATTCAAAAATACAAATCGGTTTAATAACAGGAACTAAAACTAGGTGCATAATAATTTTATGGGGTACAGGGTACAGGATTCGATTTCCACGAAAGGCAAAAACTCTACTAGTGAGGGGGGTAAAGAAGATCGTGAGGTGGCAGTGCCAGGATTTCCACGTAAGTTTATGTTTTGTTAAAATTGATACCTAATCGAGTTTTAGTGGTGATTAAATTATGAGAAACTGTTGAGGTTAGAATCCATTGATATTGAATCGTTATATAAACACACCTTGTGGAATATACAACTGGATTAATTGATTACCTTTTGTGTATCATCTTAAACCATCTTTGGTATTTGTGATTGATTGTGTGTTAACGTGATCAAATTCCAATAAAAGTATAATCTTCACATTTTTTCTTTAAACCTTCCGCGTGCATTTTTGAAAAACCACTGATAATCCATTTTGGAGAATCGATCGAATTTTAGAATTTTTTTAAAGGGTCTATCCACCCTCTATAGACCGTTACATTAATCCATATTGATATAAATGCATATGCATAAAGTTACATGGAGTTGCATTTTTAGTATGAGTTGCATAATGAGATAAATACACATGATATTGATGTTGTGTGTAATTGGTATGTGAATGAGGTGTGATTGATGAGTTTGTGTGAGAATACATTTAAGCTACTGTGATTGAGATTGTGTAAGAGTATGCGATGTGTAAGTTATCTTACCTTGCAATGTATGCCTATTATTATTGAATGTGGTTTCTCACCCCTTATGTTTGAATGTTGCCTTTACACGAGCATCGTACAGATACTCAGGAGTAGCATTGCTGAAGTAAGTAGAAGATAGCTTTTGGATTTACTTCTTTAATTTATTGCTTTGACTAGTGGTGCCTTGCTTTGATCATGTAACATCGGGTTAAGGGTAGACCCTTGAATTGATTCTTATGTCGTTTATGTTGGAGTTAAATACTATTTACGTTGTTGAGATTTCTAAGTTGTTTTGAGTTGACTGTTACCAATTCCTTTTGCTTATGTTGTGAAGTTAACATTTATGAGAATAAATATTATGAGTTGTAATATTGTTGTTAATTTCTTTAGTAATGATTCCGCTGCGATGACACCTTAACCATTTGGGTGAGTATGCAATAATAGGTTTTAAATGCCTTATTATATGAGTACGTGATACATATCAGAGGAGTTGAATGTCGTGTAAACATCCCAAATACAAATGTGTATATTACATTACTCTGTTGTAACCCGTGTTACGGAGCAGGTTATATGTTTCTTGTGTGACACCCTGAGCGGTTATATTATGTTTAATAAAATTCCATGATAATTTTATGTGGGAGGTTTAGGGTATTACATTCTTTATGTGGATGACATCATCCTTATTACCTCTACTCATGCCCTTCGCAACCCAATTATGTCAATTTTAGCATCTGAGTTTGTGATGAAGGACCTGAGCCCCCCTTAGTTACTTATTGGGTATTGATGTCTCTATTCACTTTGGTGGCATCTTTCTAAGTCAAAGCACCTATGCTTCAAAGATCATCGAACGTGTTGGCATGGCATCCTACAAACCATCAGCCACTCCTATTGATATCAAGTAGAAACTTAACACCTCATTCGACACGCCTTATGAGGATCCCTCCCTATATCAAAGTCTTGTAGGCGTTTTATAGTACCTCACGTTCACTAGACCAGACATATCTTATGCGATTCAGCAAATTTGCCTTCACTTGCATGCACCTAGCACGAGACACATGCTTGTTCTCAAGCGCATTCTGCATTATGTTCAAGGTATCATACACTTTAGATTACATTTATAACCATCCCTCATTACAAAGCTTATCTCCTACTTAAACGCTGGTTGGGGTGGACGCTCTAAATCTGAGTATTGTGTTTTTCTCTAAGAAAATCTTATCTATTGGTCTTCCAAATGACAACCCACTCTCTATCGTTCTAGTGTTGAAGTAGAATATAAAGGTGTTGCCATTGTTGTCTTCGAATCACGTTAGATTCACAATCTTTTACTAACGCTCCATTTTCCCATTCCTCAGGCCATCTTGGTGCATTGTGACAATTTCAGTGTCATCTATCTATCTGGTAATCATGTGCAGCATCAGCGTACCAAGCATATTGAGATGGACATTCATTTTGTTCAGAAAAAGGTAGCTTGTGGTCATGCACACGTCCTTCATGTTTCCTCCATGCATCAGATTGCAGACATCTTCACCAAAGGGCTTCCTCGTATTCTCTTTGATGATTTTTGAATCAGTTTAAGCATTTGTCATTTAAAAGATCATTTCATAAATTAATAACGATTTCTTTTAGATTAACATTTTGAGTCCTACAATTATATATTTTTTAGTAGTTTCTTTGGAGTACACTTTCTCAATTGCTAAGTTCTCAATTGCTAAGTTGCGATTATATTATCACAAATACTTTTTATTTTACCTAATTGTAATTTAATATATACAAAATGCTTTTCCACCTAACTTTTATTTGGAATTAAACTTTACATTTTCTTAGAGTTAAATATTTTTTTATTTCATTCTAAAAAACAATACGCATACAACACTAGTACCCGTGCGACACGGATATTCCACTAATTATTGATATATTTAGTCATAATTATTTTACTGTAATGTTTATACCATAATTAAACAATTGACTGATGTATATTCTATCTCCAATGAAAAAACACAACATTTTATTATCTTACATAAACTTCAAAATCTTAAAGTGGGATAAGGAATCACTAGGAAAAAGTTGCACATCTTCCGTGTATGTTTGTCACATTTCAATTGGTTGGAAACTTCTTTGAGTGAATAGGATAAGAATTCCCCTAATCAGTTGAATTTTTTTTCCAAGTTAGTTTAAATAAGCAATCAAAGTATGGCCCAGTAGAAAAAGACACAACCAATAAGAATTGAATAAGAAACCGCAACGACAAGATCAAGTTTCATCCACAAACATTAGTGTCTGTTTCTTCCTCTTCTTGTCACCACCACCAAGAACAAACAAAACTCAAACATTTCATTCATTCACAATGGAGCTATTACACTTACACGCTTCCGATTTCCCCACTCGCCACCACTTCCTATCCAAAACCACCACCACCACCACCACTCACCAACGCCTCCTCTCCCTCTTCTTCCCCACCCGAACCACCACCCGCCTCACCGCCCTCCGCTGCTCCTCCCCGAAAGCATGCACAGTAGAACTCCCCGGCGGAGAAAAAATGGTCATAAAACTCGTCGGTGCTTTCAACGACTTGACAGAGAGGATGAAGGTGCTGTCCACAAGTTCCTCCGGTCTTCTCTTCAAATCACTGAAACTATCTATTCCCGTTCTTCAAGCTTCCCCTCTTACTCCTGATGGTCGTTCCCCTCTCTCCAAAGCCTTATCCATTGCTGTTCTTCTAGCTGATCTTCAGGTACACTCTTCCTCTTCCTCACTCACTCTTACTTCTATCCATTTGACATGTTTAGATCGTTGAATTTGCATTCATGATTGATTCTAAGAGAACTCGGAGAGAAGTGTCGTAATCGTAATTTCATTGCTGTTTATTGTTTGTTTATAGTAAATGTGATTGCAGATGGATGCAGAAGTTATATCAGCTGGAATACTGAGAGAAGTGTTGGAAGTGCGCGGGTTAAGTCTGCATGAAATTCGGAATCAGATAGGTTCTTCCACGGCGCATTTGGTGCACGAGAGTTTGCGTGTTGACAGCTTTGCGTCTAGAGTAGATATTCTGGATGATGAGAATGCTGCTACTTTGAGAAAGTTTTGTTTAACTTACTATGATATCAGGGCTTTGATTTTGGATTTGGTTTTGAAGCTTGATATGATGAGGCATATTGGTCATCTTCCGAGGTATCAGCAGCAGATACTTTCTTTGCAAGTTATGAAGATATATGCTCCGCTTGCTTATGCTGTGGGAACTAACTACTTATCGCTTGAATTGGAGGATCTTTCGTTTCGGTATTTGTTTCCTTATTCGTATCTTTATGTGGATACGTGGTTAAGAAGTCAGGAGACTGGAGGTATATCGATTATTGACGTATACATGGATAAACTGCTTCAGTCGTTAAAAAATGATACCTTGCTCACGGAATTGGTGGAGGATATCTCGGTTAAAGGTCGATATAAAAGTCGTTACAGCACGATGAAGAAGCTCTTGAAGGATGGGCGAAGGCCAGAAGATGTGAATGACGTGCTTGGGCTACGAGTGGTGTTGAATCCTAAGCCTGGAAGTAATGCATTAGAAGATGGGAAAAGAGCGTGCTATAGAGCTCATGAGATCATTCAATCTATGTGGAAAGAAATCCCTTCTCGGACTAAAGATTATATTGCTAGGCCAAAAGGGAATGGATACGAAAGTTTGCATATGGCGGTGGATGTAAGTGACATTGGGAGGACTAGACCCTTGATGGAAATACAAATAAGAACAACCGAAATGGATAGGTTAGCTGTTGGTGGAGTGGCATCTCATTCGTTATACAAGGCCGGTCTTACGGATCCTGAGGAGGTTAGTGTTGTCTTTTTAAATTACAAATATACATAAACTATGCGCGCCACAGATTTAACTCCTAAAAAAGACAGAAGGGAATTGACATTTATTGTTTTGTTTTCTTGTTAGGCAAAGCGTCTGAAGACGATCATGGTTGCGGCAGCTGAACTGGCTGCTTTGCGCCTTAAAGATTTTCCAAATGCAAATCATAAAGGGGTCGGGTTTGATCAGAGGGATAGAGTATTTCGCCTTCTTGACAAGAATGGAGATGGTAAAATAAGCATTGAGGAACTTACAGAGGTCATAGAGGAGCTTGGTGCACCAGGAGAAGATGCACACGACATGATGCTGCTCCTTGACGCGAACAGTGATGGCTCCCTCAGCTCTGATGAATTCCATATGTTCCAAAAACAGGTGATTTGATGTCTTGTCAAGTTTATCTGATGTTTGATTTTCCCTTTGCTGTTCTACTTCTGAAATTATAGCTACATAATTTCTTAGTGAACCAGTTATCTGATTATAGCTGAATGGATCTCCTGTATCATGAGTTGTAACTCTAGTGGCACCTGGTTTTGTAGGTTGAGATGGTGCGAAGTTTAGAGGATAGAGATGACGAGTACAAGAAAATACTGGATGAGAAGCTTCATATGGCAGATGAAAGTGGTTTAATTCAGGTTTTTAATAAGGAGTTTGGAAACAGGCTTGTGAGCCAGTGATGCATATAATTGAAACAAACAATGAACAAAACATTTGTAAACTCCACTTGTCGTGAGAGATTTGCCTTCCATGGATAACCTCTCTGTCTCCCTCTGTAGACCCTTATCCCCGAGCCTATCCTCAAAGGAAGTGAAAATACTGATTTAGCTAGAGCCATTTGTAAAGAGGTATATTTTCCATGTAAATTATTTGCATAATGAAATTCCATTGATCAAAATATTGTCTCTGATTTGGTTCTATAATTTTGTCAAACTCATTGGTGCCAGAAGGCTACTTAATGCATCTAGTTATATCAAACGTATTCAAAAGCACTCACTGTGTTGAAGTAAAATTTTGCTTGTATTGCAATCATATTAAATAGTCTGAGAGAGCAACCTAACTTTTCTGAGATGCTAGTTGATTATCCAAAGTTTTAGGCTCTCCTTATTTGATAATTAAA
Source organism: Vicia villosa (assembly GCF_029867415.1). Taxonomy (NCBI): domain Eukaryota; kingdom Viridiplantae; phylum Streptophyta; class Magnoliopsida; order Fabales; family Fabaceae; genus Vicia; species Vicia villosa. The sequence goes on along the minus strand of NC_081180.1, from coordinate 19,433,200 downwards.
TTTTGATCCATGTCTTGGATATTCAATAAAGTTTTACATTATCTGGGCTTGAGACCGACTATGCATAGCAAAGCAAACATTGGTAGTTGATGCAAGAAAACATATCCGATTTCAAGATCATTGAAACTTAGCTTTTACATAGAAATGTTCAGTGTTCAACAGTTTAATTGATTGCTATATTCAAAACTGGCGCTAATACGCTATTACTGTATAACATATTACTATCTTTGTTTCTATATATAAGAAGAAGAAAAGTCACAATGACCGGTAAGATCAATGAATGCCACAATTTTGATATTTCATTCCAAAATTTTTCACTTCTGAGCTCACTAGTGCTTTCCTTGGGGAACGCCCAGATTGTTTAATAATTTCTTGCATAACTGCATCACATGAAAAATATTTAGGCTCCAGGGTCTGATTTTTCAGATAACCTTGTGTGTGTGTGTATGAGAGAGAGAAAGAGAGGGTATAAATACCTGTCTATATACAGATGCATCTCCATAACACTTCCTTATTTCTACTACATACAACGATGAACTTATTTCAAAAACCTGTTATAGTTGAAGAGGTAAAGTTAGTTTCTTAGTATGTGCAGACTATGCAGATATTTAGTCGCAAACATCAATTACATCGACTACCTCTATTGTCACCGAGAGGCTGCCAGGGGTTTTATGCTCCTTATTTTCTTGTATCACTTTTATCTGAAATGTTAATTTAATTATTGGTCAAACTAGACTAACATGACTTTACATACAGGTTTGAAGCAAATAGATAGAAAAAGCTTTTCTAAACATCAACAGTAATACTAACTTTGCCGTTTTTCTTTTGAACTCTAAATTCCGTTTCTACCATAGAATCTTCAATCTTTTTCATCAGATCTTTGTCTGAAAGGTTAGTTGTAAACCTTATCTTCCTCTCGGATACATCCTGTAACTCAAACCACATAGTACGGGAAAAAATGAGTGAGTTTTTCTCAGGAAGTGGCGGAAAATTGTGCTCAAAATATATAACAATGCAAATTTCCTGCTAAGTAACTTCAATTCTCACCTCGTTCTCAAAAAGTCCAGACAGGTCTAGGCTTGAAGACATCCCTATCAACTGAAATGCATTGATACGGATTGGAGATTCTGAACTCCTTTTTTCTTCTTCATGTGTCTGTGACCAAGAGAATAAGGCAAAGTTGACACTCGAAAGAAGTTGAATTTCAGATACAGTGCATGTTTGGAAAGTTTGAAGAAATCACAATAACATTGTGTTTTTGTTGAGTTTTCAAAGTATAATTTTGGTCAAAATCACGGTAGCACACCTCGATTCTGCCAAATTTACTGTCATGGACACGCAATTATTAGTTCAAATGTATACCAATTCATTGACAGAAAAGGCTTGATTGTCAACGTATACATCCTCATCCTCGTCCTCAGGATCCGCTTGATTATATCCTTCCTTGAACCACAAGTCTTCTTTGATCCCCGCCATTGTTATTCTGGTTTCAGGGTTGGGATCAAGAATCCTCTTTATAATATTTTGGGCACCAGATGATAACCATTTCGGTATCTGACAATCTCCTTTTGAAACCTGTTAAATTAAGAACAAATCTCATAAACTACTATGATAGGCCTAGTAGCTATCTATAACGAGAATTCACAACATCTGAATAATACCTTCTGATAGAGAACTGCGAGATTTCTATCATCAAAAGGTAGGTATCCTGTTAGAACTACATACAAGATAACACCACATGACCATACATCAGATGATGCACCATTATATCCCCTATTAGCAAGAATCTCTGGCGCAACATAGTTTGGACTTCCACATGTTGTATGCAACAACCCATCTTCCTAAATTTTTTCATACAGTTAACATCACATAATCGAATAACAAAAATTTTATAGACGAACCCGTTATTTTATCTCTCAAAGTATATCTCACCGCAAATTGTTGGGGTAAAGCACTAAGGCCAAAATCAGTTATCTTTAGATTTCCTTTCGCATCCACAAGTACATTCTCAAGCTACAAAAAGATAACAGCATCACCAAGTAAGTAATGCAATTTCAGCTTCTGTAAACAAGCTCAAATGAATCAATCCAAACAGGTCGAAAGAAAAAACCTTGATATCTCTATGGAAGACACCTTTACTATGGCAGTAACTCACACCATCAATCAACTGCTGAAACAACTTTCTACCTTCAGTTTCATTAAGTTTACCTTTGGAAGCCTATGAATACAGTTAACATCATTAAATGTCATCAACTGAATCATACACACTCATTATTACCATGAAGCAAATGTTACTTACAATTTTGTGAAATAACTCTTGTCCAGTCACATACTCAAGTACCATGCAAATTTTTGTTTTACTAGCCAAGACCTGTGATCATGATCATAATAATATAAAATCAGAAACATCAATTATAATGCAAGTTGATATAGAGAACTTACGCAGACACAAAAAGCACGACATTAACACCAACATATTTATACCGATAATAATTTGAAAAAGATAAGCAATTTACACTAGGGTAAATGTCAATTTCGGACAAGGACACTTTCACGGACACATGTTTTTTTAGAGGGGTCGGTGCTAGTAGAGCAATATTGTTTGATACACTAGTGGTGGGACCAACCTAACATGGTTATGTACTAATTAGTGCATGAAGAGGGCCTAGTAGAGCCATAATATGAATGATTGATTATAATAAAGTGCAGTGCAGTGGAAGCCAGAATTCATAGAAATTATTACATTTGTATTGAAGCACATCAAAATATAGTGGTAAACACGACATCCAAAAACGTACGTTTCAAAGTAAAAGGATTGGTAGCGTGATTTGATTTGATTTGATTTATTATCCTCACGCTGTTTTGTTTCATTATGAGCAAACAAAAATGATTAATTAGTTTCAAGACTCCCACCAAACAGGATGTTCCTAGGTTTGATATGTGACAAAACAACATTTTTTTGACAAAACGTTTATTCAAGCTTAGCTGGATTCTTTGCTTTTGATTTGATCACCCATACTCAATCATATTAAAGTATCATATAATATACTCAAATTTAATGTTACATAATACATTAATTTTTTTAAATAATCATTTTTTTTTAAAAAAAATTCAAACTCGAATAACCACTATTTCAAAGAAAAAATATCAAAGTTATTAATTTTCAAATAAATAAAAATTTGTCACAACGTCTCCTCTTAAAATTTAAGTGCATGCGTCATGCAGTGTGGCATCTCCTATTTAATTTCTATGCATGCAACACAACATCTCTTTTGAAAAGTGATTACTTTGATTTTCTGAAGAGTAATTATTTGAGTTTCTTTTTATTTTAAAAATATGATTATTTGGAAGAAGAAAAACTAATAAACTTCAACAATTATATCAAAGCATATAAAATTGTAAAAAATGTAAATAAATTATAATATAGTGTTTGAGGACTAATCACCGCCCCTGTTATTAATAAGTGGGAATGAGATAATGAGTTGTCTAAACTCATTGGATGATTGTGTAAACCAAAACATTCCTTAGAATAATCAGCAGAATTTGTCAAATGGAAGAACATAATAAATAAATGATTCTGAGGATTAACTTCTTTTTAAATTTTCATTCATTGACATTTTCAGGGTCTTAGCCTGGCTGTTGTTGTCAAATGAGTATAAATTAAATATATAAAACTAGACCAAAAAATAATAATTGAAATAATAATATCAACATGTTATATATATAAAAACAACCTCCATAACCCGTTGTAACAACTTTGGACAAAGATATGTGTAGAATAATACACTATATCATACTATATCTTAATGTGAGAGCACATGGGCATTACCTTTCTTACAAAAATATATTTTTGATATTTTTTATTATATGCCATTTTAAGAAAAATATTTATAACAAGTTATATTTCTTTTTACAATACTAATATAAATTATTGATGTTATTATTATTATTATTTTTAATTATTTTAAATATCTTTTTTAATTGAATATAATATTCAAAAGTTATTTAAACTTTTTCCTTTTGTATGATTATATTTTTTTAATATCCATTAAATGATAAAAACTACTAATTATAAAAAAATGTAGAGAATAACAAAATTATTACCTCATATAATTTAACAACATTGGGATGCCTTAAGAGCTTTAAGGCAGCTATCTCTCTCTTTATCTGCAATTTTCACAACCATTTATCAAATTACATACTTAAACCGAAAAATATGATATGTCAAACCCACCTATTAATTGGATACTTTTAGTCTTATTGTATAAATTGAATAAGACTAGGCAAGTTCATACATCTTTGACCATATTTATGGTATTTTAATTCAACTAATAACTTTATTAATTATAAATAATAAAAGTATTTTTAATCAATAAACTTTAATTTATTATTATAATCAATATCAATATAACTATAATTATCTTTAAAATGCGCAAAAATTCAAATAAGTCATAAGAAGGGAGTATTAGGTTGGACCATCTACCCATTTGCATATTGGGACTTTTAGGTGAGAATCCATCCATTTGACACTTATATGACAACAAAATCCATAGATGACTACTTGGATAACTATTCCAACTCACCTCAAATTTCATGAATAAATCCATTTTAATAATTGGATTAGAGTATAAAATATGAAGATGGATCGGATGATAAATGATAGGACCCTAGTATTATTATGAATCCGTCATTATTTAATTTTGATAATTTAAAATATTAATTATTAAATTAATATTTTAATATTTTAGTTTATATTCTATTATTTTAGATATATATTTGAAATTGTTTTGAATTAATTTGATATTGAAAAAATAATTATATTTATTAAAAAATGATACCATAAAAATTGTTTATGTGAGTCAATTGTAACGGATGGATCGACCAAAAAGTTTGATTTTTATTACACTTTACTCAAAACTCATATAAATAATAGAAAATTATTCTCTTAAAATTACCAATATTTAGTGACTAAAAAATTAATGAAATAAACAAGAACTATTTTACATGAAGCTGTAAAACCAAATCCTTGAATCAATAGTATAATTATATGTAATTAAAAACTAGATGGATTTCTCAATGAACATGAGCTATGAGTCATAAACATTAGTAGATTTTTTATGATGATTAAAATCTTGAAGAGGAAACAGAAAAAGTTCCTTCCAATAAACATGAAAAAAAAAGAGCAGAACGAAAGAGAGAGAAAAATAAAAACATGCATTTGAAACAAACCTGGTTGGTAATATTGAGATCAACGATCTTGTTCTTGTCGATAATCTTAACAGCATAAGGTTGTCCAGAATCAGTGTTCTTAGCAAACTTTACTTTACCGAAATTACCCTCACCAAGAGTCCTACCCAATTCATATTTCCCAACTCTCACTCCTTCATTCTCCAACTTCTTCTTAATCTGCTTCTTTCCAAGGTTCAATATCACCATTTTTTATGTCGTCTTTTTGTAGTGACGGTGAATCCGTGGCTATACTATTCTCTTTTTAATGTGTAACACATGTGACAGTAGAAGAATGGTAGATAAGACGACGGTTAGGAAATTAAATAGCAACAGTTTTCTGATTTGGAAGAAGTGAATTGGAAGAGATGAAATTGATGGAGATTGAAAGAGAATGCTACACCATTCTCTATGCTTCACAGTTTTCAGCCACACTCTTATAAATACTTCCAAAATTCAGTGTCGATTCACCTTTTTATAAATAAATACATAAAATATATTAATATAAATGAACTTATCTGTTTTTAATTATTGTATTTAACATTTGTAATTTATTGATAGTCTAAAAAGATATTAAATTATTAAGTAGTTTAAATAATAAATTCATGTACATTGGAAAATTTTGTTTTTTATTCGTATCATAAAAAGTCTTTAATTTCTTTTTACACCAAATTGTGATTAAAAAATTTGAAAAGGAAAACGTGTGATTTAGGACAAGAAGAAATACTCACACGTCACAATTTACTATTCAACCTATCCTATAGAGTATATATGGTTCCTCATTTCTTGCATTATCAAATACAGGTATTTATAAATATATTAGTCAATCTCTATCATTTATCTAAAAAAAACACAAAAACTAGTGATGCAAGAAAAAAATGAGAATGTTGTTAAATGGATAATTCATTTATTTGAAATTTGAAATAGTCTTTGTTATGGGCCAATCATAGTAATTTCGGTTGACCATTTTAAAAGAGTTGCAATTCTTTCAGAATCTTCTCAACGCATAAGAATTATCTTATTGATGACCACATATGATCTAAACTTCAGATGTATTCAACGATTCTTTGTGATCCATGTTTGACAAATATCAAGTTTGTTATTCTCTCAACTATATATTGAGAATGCGTAAATTCAGGTACTCAATTCCGATTTCAAATTCAAATTCAATTCACTCTTCTCCCTTACATATTGACTAGATCGTTCGAGTGCTAACCTTGCAGGTCAATCCCCCCTCTCCACCGCAACGAAAGCTTAGATCCGTCATTACCTTTGACATTCACTCAATTTTTGGTTCCAATACGGAATAGTGGCTCCGTATATGGAAATCGACTTCTGATTCCTATATTTTTCACGATTTCACATCGGCTACTCGATTCATCAGTTCGAAACCTTGTCAGACCATCAAATCGAGAGCATTCAAAATCGAACACGAAGATTTGGCGCGTTTAATCCAGCCAAGCTGCACTTCAACTCTGATTCTTACACTTCCAAGTAATGATTGAATCCAAAGCTATTTGTTCCGCCGCTGCGCAAGAAGCTTCTGTTGCTGCTGCAACTCAAACAACGAACAATCAACCACCACCACCTCCTCTACAAAATATTGAAAATCTTGAAGCAGGGGATCTATTGCATCCTGATCTTGTTCAAGATCCTCATATAGCTGGATATGTCCAATTGCCTCAAGTTGAACCTTCAATTCCACCTCTAGTTTTACAACCCGAAGCCTTACTTGGCTTCCAACTACTATGAGCAAACCTTGGATTGCAAAACGCTAATGAGTTTCTGGATAACATGTACAACATCATTAAGTAGCATAATTTACAAGCGATAGAAGAAAGGTTGTTTAGCCTTGAAGAGAGCCTCTATAATACTCTCCCATGAGGAAATATCGTTCAAGAGGTTGTATCAAGGATAACTCAAAATGTCATCCCTAAGTCGACCGTGGCGAAGAAAGATGAAGCTACTAAGTCGAAGAATCAGCAGAAGAGCAAGAAGCACCATATATAGTCCTCTCCAAAGTACCGAAGGATATCAAGACTATCCTACTAATCTAAACTTTAGGTGCATCCAACGACTCTCCGGGATCCAAGCCTGACAGATAACAAATTTGTTATTCCCTTTCTACTATATATAGATAAGGCGCTAAATTAGGTACTTAGTTTCAAGTTCATTTTCAATCCACTCTTCTCCTTCACATATTAACTTGAGTGTTGGAGTGTCAACCTTACAGATTCACTCCTTCTCCACCGTACCGAAAATTCAAATATGCTATTACCTCCAATCTTCACCCAATTTTTGATTCCAATATAAAACAATCTTATATGATTTAGATGAAGGAAAAAAACGAGTGTCTTTTATTTAAAGACATGAGTGGCTTAAATCTAAGTCTATATAAAATTAAAATGCGGACCAATATAAAAAACTAAATTCTTTTACAAAATTAAATATATATAAATTTATAAAAGATATTCAAATTAGATTTTCACATTCCTCTTACAACATCGAACCAAAATGCACCAAACTTAATACATATATATTTTAATACTTTTTAATATGAGTTTAATGGTAGGGCACTGTCAGTGTAAAGAAATGTTACACAAACATTCAATCAGAATATTTTAAAGTGCCAAATCTTAAAAGTATTTTAAAATTTACAGTCTGACTTGGCGGGATACGTGATTTTCATTGGTTGACAGTGTAAAAAAAATTTACACTGTCAGTGCACCATCCCTTTTCATATTCTATTAGACCTGTTTGATACACATGTTAGGATTAAGATATATTCCAATTCAAAAATTAAAAACGAGTAGTAAAGTGGTGGAATGAGATCTTGAAACGATGGAGAAAACCTGTAAGGTTGACACTCCAACATTCAAGTCAGCCACTGAGTGAAATGTAGTATGAGAGTAAGAATGAATTGAATACTTGAAATGACACAGTTTTGTCTTTATATAGTTTGGACGGTTAGAACCACTTGCACGTGATTCAACGTCTTGTACGGATGACCGTTCAATTCGATAACAATAAGATATGCAATGAAGAGCGTGGACGTGTGTCCTTGGCAAAGATGAGGGTTCACCTATTCGGTGTGGCTTCTTCTTCAGTGTTTTTTTTTTGCATTCTTCCTTGCCTTGTAGATGACTCCTAATAGCTTCCCCCCTAAGCCCTTGATGGAAGGGAGCATAAGAGTCTTGATGGATGTTGATGTCTTTGTGAAAAGTGCAATAAATTCATTCCTTATGATTAACAATGTTTTGCTCACACGTCTCGACACATGTCTCTATGTTTGACAATAATGATTCTTTATAGTACTAGGGCCTTAGAGAGCTCTTGAACAACACGGGCTGAATAATCTTGATCGTTGGTGACGTGATTCGCACTTTCCAATGCCAAGGATTGCACAATTCATCTTCTTTGGGGAATATATAAGGAATCATGGGGTTATCGTGTTCTTCTTTTCGCTATTTGTGAAACGTTGCAAGCTCTTATCTTTCTTTTGCAATCTTCCTCTATCTCCTTCTGTCGCGGGGAAAAATCGTTGTCTTTTTTTCGGGATGAGACACCTGATGCCTTCTTTGGGCTCGAGTGCTCAAAAAATGATTTTTCTTTTGTACGGACCAAACTTTTTATTGTTTCCAAAAGAGGAAAAGGAAAAAAGTTGCAATAACCTTAAAAGTGGGGGAGAGATCTTGGGTAAGAGGGTTGGTTATACGAAGGGAAGGTATTAGCACCCAACGTATCTATAGTACTCTATAGGTTTCTTTGTTTTGTTTATTCCGTTCTTGTTATGGTGGAGGTTCTTGTGAGAAAGAGGTGGGACCTAAGGTGTTTGTTTGATTATGCTCGCAAAGATCATCGCGATCCTCTGCATACATATCCCCTAGAGGGAATCAGAGCATCTGTAGCTCGGGGTCTACGGGTGCTAAGGTTTGAATGGTTTTTCTTGTTTTATTTTGCTCGCCAAGGATCGACCTTGTGCCTACGTATTCTCAAAGGGATGTTGAGAAAGTCAGAGCAATCGTAGTTCCCACTTATGCTAGTGGAAGCAAAGGATAAGAGACAAATGTCATCTAAATGTTCGATGTATCTAATCTATATCATCACATACATCTGTTTGATTTTGTTTGAAAAATCTTTTCATTATAAGCCCGGGGCCATGCCGCTTATGGTGCTTAGAATGATAAAGATGCTTTTTTTGTTTAACCAGCCTTGTGGCAAAAACTTTCAATGAAGTCAGCCTTGTGACAAAAAGTTTTAATTAATCAGCCAGCCTCGTGGCAAAAGTTTCAATGAAGTCAGCCTTGTGACAAAAACTTTGATTAATCAGCCAGTATGGTGGCAAAACGGTTTGATTGATTAGCCAGCCTTGTGGCAAAAAAGTTTGATTGATTAGCCAGCCTTGTGGCAAAAGAGTTTGATAAATTAATTGTTTGTGATGATATAGAAGAGATACTCCTATCATAGAGATGATAAATGTCTAATCTCCTAGGGTTTTTTTGATTTGGATATTGGGGATGCTTATAAGAAGCCCGTGGGTCCTTGTACGAAGCCCAAGAGGAGGCTATCCGAGGGTCCTTGCATTGTAAGCCCAAGAGGAGGCTATGGGAGGGATAATCCAGGGTCCTTGCATTGTAAGCCCAAGAGGAGGCTATGGGAGGGTCACTCGTTTGTACAAAGCCCAAGGGGAGGCATGGTATAGTTGGTCTGAGCTCTTAGAGCGATTTCACCGGGAAACCATACTCTATGTCCTAACCTAAACTAGTGGAGATTCTTTGCACGAAGCCCAATAGGAGGCTATGGGGAACCTAGTGTTGTACTAAGTTGAACAAGCACACATATCACACATATGAACAAACATGAACAAACATGAACAGGTATGAACAATTATATATATGACAAAGTGTGTGTATATAATGGAGTTTATGAAGGAAATATACCTGTAAGCATGATCCATTTGTATACACGGGGCTCGGGACTCACACTCGGGGAGAGGTCCACTTGAATTTATTCAAAGCTATGTAAACAGGTTTTTACAAGGGCTTGGGACTTATACCTACATGGAGGCCCATGGTATTTTTTGGGAAGATTTAAAGAAAACCTTCATTTTTTATTTGTTATTCAAAGTTAAAAATCAAATTGATCGAGATATGTACAAAAAGGTGTATGTACAATGAAATACCTAATTTCATGTACAGGAATGGGTATGTACAAAAGGGGCTTGGGACTTATACCTACGTGGAGGCCCGTGTTTTATTTACAAAACATGGTTGATTGTTTTTATTTACAGACGCGAGGTTTCGCTTTTGAAAAACTGTTTGAAGATTTGTTTGAAAAGTTTATTCTGTTTGAAGAAAAACTGTACAAAAAGAAAAGAAATGGGACTTACACTCTCTAATATTCGAGAGGCCCCTGTTTTATCTTCATAAAACAGGGTGGATGGTTTTGAAAAAAAGATGTGAGATTTATTGTTTTAAAAAAGTTTTCTGTACAAAGAAAAACTGTAAAAGGAAAAAAAAAGAGTGGGTCTTATACTCTCTAATATTCGAGAGGCCCCACTTCGTTTTGAAAATCAATTGATCAATTAAAAAAGATTTAATCAATAGTTCAAAAGGAAATGGTTTATCGTTTTTGAAAAGAATCGCGATCGCTCGTTTTAAAACGATTTGAATTTGAAAGAAATCAACTTAATTAAGTTTAAAACAAGTTTTAATGCTTAATTAAGACCTAAGTGATTAGGGTTTGATCACAAAATATTTACAAGTGATTAGGTTTGAAAATTAAATGAAAAACAAATATTTAAAGTATTTAAAAACACTTAAAAATATGTCATTTTAAACTTAATTAAAAACACATTAAATAAATCTTTTTTTGTGATTTTTTTTGATATTGTCAAAATAGGTATATTAAATAAGAAGTGTTTAAAAAATGAAGAAAAAATAAGTTGATTTGATTGGTTAAATTAATTGGTGAAGTTGTTAAAGAAAATGAAAGAAAAATAGTTGTAAAAAAAAAGGTTTTGGTCCCTAAGGGTGTTGAACCCACGACCTGGAGGTTGTTTCTCAAAACAAAAGCCAACTGAGCCACGCTTGTGGCTTGTTACATACACGCGTCCATTTAATTATATTAAGAAACGAAAATTTGAATTTTCTGAACAAAAAGCGCGCCAAGAACAACCATCCCCATTTGATTTTGAAAATCTTTGAAACTGGATTGTTTTGATCAAGTGAAGGGTCTAATTCACTCGGTTTTTCACAAGGATCATGATGGTGGTCTTTAATTTCATTTATTTTTACTCTAAGGGGGTCAATTTTGTGATGAACACGAAGAACCCTAAAACTGAAATCCAAAGTGAAAACGTGTATGATCATGATATGATGCAATTGATTGAGGGTTAATGATCCTCATAGGTGCAGAAACAAGATGGTATGCTCATATTTCATTTATGATGCGTGATTCATAGAAATTGAAGTTCAAGTGTTCTTACCTTAAAAACGGCAAAAGTGAGGATCGAATTCTGCAAATGAGGGCTTCCAGATATTGTTTCTTGATCTGAACACCTTCAGTGGACCTTATGGAACATGTTTGGATGCTTGGAACCATCTGAATTCATCTGTGCAAAGCTGTGGTACCCGATCTGCATAACCTTGGAGTGTGAATCGAATTTGAAGATTATGAGGTTACAGATCATATGTGAGTGCTTGGATAGTTCATATGTGATGTATGGATGATGTTAGAAGTGGTAGTTTGGACAGAATTGAGCCTGAACAAAAATTGGCATGATAAGTCTCATGTTATGCATATTTGGAGGTGAGATGATGATTTTGAGTTTTCAGGTGTTTTGGGGTGTATGAGTGATTCAGACACACCATATATGACATTTAGAAGTTGTGGGAAGCATCACTTTGTTCAGAACTTGCAAGGTTTGGAGGTTGAGTTTTCTACCTCACTTTGAAACACATGACTTGTAATTCAAGAAAGAAGAGAGAAAACCTATAATTGTGAGGTTTTGGTGTGATTTGCAATGAAGTTTGGACCTCTATTTATAGGCCAAGGATTCTGAATGAAGAGCTCTTGCAAGTTGATCAAGAATGATGACTTGGCTTAAGAGATAAAATGGCATCTTTTGCATTTAATGCATATGGTTAAAAGTAACTAAACCATGGTTAATTTCCAAGCTTCCTATCCTCTTCCATTCTGATCTTCAAATCAGAAAATATCATTCAATCATTGCTTCTATGCATCATTGCTTGGATCATTGGCCATATAGTATAGAAACTTAGTGAAAATGGCTTGAAATTTCATGCTTAATGACCTATAATGTCAAAATTCAAAACCATAGCTATGCTCCATATTTTTTCATGCTCTTGGACATTTTGGAAAGCCCATGTTACACACTTCAAAACCCTAGTTGAAAGTTTCTTCAAGATCTTTAAGGAAATGGGTGAAAAAGATCCATGAACTTTGAAGAAAATGAAGTTTTAAGTGTAATTTTCAAAAAGTACCAACTTTGAAACACCATATCTCTTAAATGGTTGATCTTATGGAAAAATTTTATATGTGTCAAAGTTGTTTATTGGATCAAAATCTACAACTTTCATGTTGGAAGTTTTTTTCAGTTTGTAGGTGAAATTTTGAGAAATTCCCTTCCAAAGTTTGGAAAAAACCATTGAAAAACACTTAGAAATTTTTCTAAGTATGAAAAGTCAAACTTTTGACTTTTGATTCTTGATTGATTTTCTTGATTTTTCTTGATAAAATGACTTCTCATATCATATATTGATGATTCAAAACTTCAAAAGTCATGGTTGACCAAAATTCCCCAAAAGTCAATGGTGATCTTGTACAGTTGACTTTTTCAGACGAATCGCGTTTCTGGAGATTTCAAATGAAACAGGCTATCCTCACCAAATGAATAGTATGAATGGATTTCATTGAAGCATTTGAGGATATTGAGCCATGGTTTGAGTTGTGGCACCATGTCCTGATTAAAAAGTCAGTTGTTCAGTGAATTAGGTCAAAAACCCTAATTGTCGATCTGATGAAATTGATGACTGTGGATCTTGAATTGAGATACAATTTCCATTGTATATTGTCATAGGGATTATTTGAAGATGATTGAAACCTTTGATTGACTCCCTGGGGATTTTTAGGGTTTCCCAAATGTGATCCCTGATTTCAGTCCCTGATAGTTCAAAAACCCTGATCTGAGGATTTGTCTGATCAATCTTTGTATAGGAGATGTTCTGAGCCAATGGATTAGGTCAAAATGATGTACTTGGGGTTTTGAGGTCATGTCCCAAGTCATTAGGTCAAATTCTGAGCAAAAGTCAGGAGTATGCTATCTTCAGTCAAAACCCTAATTCAGTCGATTCAAAGCTGTTGAGTTTGTTGAAGTGAATCTCTGAGGACCAAATGTTGATTGTTGATGAAGATGATTCATTTGAAATGAAGGGAGAACAAAACCCTAATTGATTGTTACTTGTATTGATGAGTGATTTCCTGATTAAATCCTGCTGAGTCACAAGTAGCAAACACAAGCTATGCAATTTGTTAGAGATGCAAATGATGCATATGCTATGATATGAGGTGGTATCTTAGGTCAAAAATTGGGGTATGACAGATGCCCCTATTTAAGTTTCTTCAACCTGAGATATGAAGATTGAAAATCTTCGTTTTGATAGGGTGGAAGAGACTTAAATATCAGAAGACGCGAATTTTGGACCTAAGATACCAAAATTGCGAATGATGCAAGGATATCTTTACCGAGGGAATATCAAAATTGACTCCGCTGGGGAAAAGAGATTGGGAAGGATGCCTCAATCCGTTTTTAGGAAGAGAGTCCGTTTTCTCGGGAAAGCAAGTGTATGCTTCACCGGGGAATGATAGCTTTGTAAGAAAAGCTTACCTATCGACATTACCGACTATCAGCATGGGGATAGACTTGTTTAATAATGCGAAGGTGAAAGGTATGAAACTGTGTTACCGACTACCAGCCTCGTGATAGACTTGACAAGGTAAAAAGAGTTTCAAAGGTTCGGTTAATATTACCGACTATCAGCCTTGTGATAGACATGTTAAATAATATAACCAGAACAAAAGGTTACCGACTACCAGCTTTGTGATAGTGGTTTTGAAGACATGACCAATTATCAGCCAAGTGATAAAATGATTCTGGAGACTTTGCTAGGGAAATTACTGGTTATTCAGCCTTGTGAACAGTAATAAGACCCTGATTGTCAAATGGTCTTCATGATTGATTTCCTAGAGAGGAATATTGTTTTGAAAGAGACATAAGCTGCTCGGATGATGAGGCTATTGCTTATTGTCTGTTTTTCACGACTCTGTTTGAGGAATCGGAATTTGAATTTCTGGTAAAGACAGGGTTCTAACCAAGAATGAATTGGAAAGAAATAGTCAAACAAGACTTTGTACCCATGAGGAATGAACTCAACTGGGGATTTCCTCCTTTGTTTTGAAAGGAGAAACTAAAGCAACCTTCTTCCACGAGGAATGATCTCAGTGGGGAACTGGAGAAAGAATATGTTCTTTTTGCTTATGGGTGACGACCTACTTGGAGAGATGACACGCCCATACTTGTTTTTTTCTCTTCTTTTTTTTCTTTTTTTTTTCGAGGATAGATATATCCTGAACAAGTGATTTTTTAAAGCAGACATTGAAAAGTTCAAGAATGCATAAATGATGCAAATACGTATGAATGATGAATGTCATGAATGTAGCATGCATGCTGACGAGACTGACATACAAAGAAGTATATACTGGAGAGGGACCGACGTTGCAATACAACCAGATACTTGGCAAATGTTCTTCAACACGGTGTAGATAACACGGGTGATGAATGGTGTTGCATGTTTTAAACTTCTCCGGGGAAGATAAGCATTTTTACTGGGATGGAAGAGCTTCTTCACTGGAGATGGAAAATCTTCGTCACTGGGGATAAAAGACCTTCTTCACTGGGGATAGAAGAGCTTCTTTACCTCGAGGGGTAATTGCTTCAAGAATTCTTTTCTGGGACCAGAATACCGTTGTCTCAACAATTTTCAGGGAGAATCCTTTTGTTCATCCTACGGAGACAACTGCTGATGTTCCTGCCGTTGTTCACAACTCAAAGGAAAGTTTCGCTTTTATTTTGAAAAAGAAAAGTGAAGTAAATTCATTTAAAACTTTTTTCTTTTTTCAAAAGTGAATAACACAATTAAAGCGTCATTTTGAAAGCTGAAAGAAATTAAAGATTGCAAACAAATGGGCACAAGGCTCAAGTTTATTTAATAGGATGGAAATCAGCTAAAGGCGTGATTCCATGGAGTATTTACAAAAGTTGGAAATGGTAATTATGCGGAAAAGGCTACATTGAAAGCAATAACCACTATTCCCTCTAACAACTTTGAGTTCCAACTGTGCTTGTTGCTTCAGATTGGCGATGATTTGATTGAAGATCCTTCGATGAGGTACAGACTCTTCAGGTGACGAAGTACGGACTGATGCAGTTACTTTGTCATAAATCCCTAATTTTTGCCTAGATTGCCCTTTCAGGTTTTCAATCTACCAGGATGATTTTTTTCTGTTTATTGTCTCTAATTTTTGCCTGGACCGCCCTTTCGGGTTTTCAGTCCACCGAGACGCTCGTTTTTGCCTAAGTCGCCCTTTGCGGGTTTTCAACTTACCGAGCTGTTCTTTTTATTTTTTTAATTTTTTTTTAGACAAAGTATTTCTTGACTGCATCAGCATTCACAGGATATGGGAGTTCATCACCATCCATGGTTGCAAGAGTCATGGCGCCGCCAGAAAATGTTCTTTTGACAACATACGGGCCTTCGTAATTAGGAGACCATTTGCCCCTAGAATCTGGTTGAAAAGACAAGATCTTTTTAAGCACGAGGTCACCTTCTCGAAATTCACGAGGTCGAACCTTTTTGTTGAAAGCTTGTTTCATCCTTGCTTGGTATAACTGTCCATGGCATAGAGCAGTCATACGTTTTTCTTCGATTAAGTTCAACTGATCGTATCTGCTTTGACACCATTCAGCCTCTGATAATTTAGTCTCCATGAGGACTCTCATTGATGGGATTTCAACTTCTACGGGGAGCACAGCTTCCATGCCGTATACTAGAGAAAATGGAGTTGCCCCTGTTGAAGTACGCACTGAAGTACGGTACCCATGTAAAGCAAATGGCAGCATTTCATGCCAGTCTTTGTAAGTGACGACCATTTTCTGGACAATCTTCTTAATGTTCTTGTTAGCGGCTTCAACGGCGCCGTTCATTTTTGGTCTGTAAGGAGAAGAGTTATGATGCTCAATCTTGAATTCCTCACACAGTTCTTTCATCATTTTGTTATTCAAGTTTGAACCATTGTCAGTAATGATCTTGCTGGGAATACCATATCGGCAAATGATGTTATTCTTGATAAACCTCACAACCACTTGTCTTGTAACATTGGCATAAGATGCTGCTTCGACCCATTTAGTGAAGTAATCAATTGCTACCAAGATGAAACGATGACCGTTTGAAGCTTTTGGTTCGATCATTCCAATCATGTCAATACCCCACATGGAAAAAGGCCATGGAGATGAGAGAACGTTGAGTAGAGTCGGTGGCACATAGATCTTATCTGCGTAGATCTGGCACTTGTGACATCTCTTCACGTGTTTGTAACAGTCAGATTCCATTGTCAACCAATAGTATCCTGCTCTTAAGATCTTTTTGGACATTGCATGCCCATTTGAATGAGTTCCAAAGGACCCTTCATGCACTTCATGCATTAGCATGTCTGCTTCGTGTCTATCCACGCATCTGAGCAAAACCATGTCGAAATTTCTTTTGTATAGCACATCTCCGTTCAGGAAGAAACTGCCAGAAAGTCTCCTTAGAGTTTTCTTATCTTTGTTTGATGCCCCAAGCGGGTACTCTTGAGTTTGAAGGAAGCGTTTGATGTCGTGAAACCACGGTTTACCATCGATGACTACTTCAGTTGCAAACACATAGGCGGGCCTTTCAAGGCGCGTAATTCTGACTGTAGGCATATCGTTCCAATGAGTGACTTTGAACATGGAAGATAGAGTAGCCAAGGCGTCTGCCATTCGATTCTGATCTCGAGGTATATGATGCAATTCAACCTTGTTGAAGAAAGTCAACAGACGTCTTGCATAATCTCTGTAAGGAATCAAGCCAGGGTGGTAAGTTTCCCATTTGTCTTTGATTTGGTTGATCACGAGGGCTGAATCTCCATATATGTCGAGGATCTTGATCCTTAAGTCAATGGCTTCTTCGAGACCCATGATACAAGCTTCATATTCTGCGATGTTGTTGGTGCAATCAAATAGCAATCTGGCGGAGAATGGGATATGAGTCCCCTTGGGAGTGATGATGATTGCCCCAATTCCATTGCCAAAAGCGTTTACTGCTCCATCAAAAATTAGGCCCCATCTTGATCCAGGTTCAGGACCTTCTTCAGGTAACGGTTCGTCACAATCTTTCATCTTCAAGTACAAGACATCTTCATCAGGAAAGTCCAACTTGAGAGATTGATATTCATTAATTGGTTGATGCGCCAAATGATCGGCGAGAATGCTTCCTTTGACCGCTTTTTGAGCACGGTACTCAATGTCATATTCGGATAACAGCATTTGCCATCGGGCAATCCTTCCTGTTAAGGCAGGCTTTTCAAAGACATACTTGATCGGATCCATTTTGGAGATTAACCAAGTAGTATTATTGATCATGTATTGGCGGAGACGTTTTGAAGCCCAAGCCAAAGCACAACATGTTTTTTCGAGCATGGAGTAACGAGACTCACAGTCTGTGAATTTCTTACTCAAGTAATAGATGGCATGCTCCTTCTTACCGGTTTCATCTTGCTGTCCAAGCATACAACCCATGGATTCTTCTAACACAGTAAGGTACATGATTAGTGGTCTTCCTTCAACCGGAGGAATCAATATTGGTGGTTCTAACAAGTACTCTTTGATACTGTCGAACGCTTTCTGGCAATCTTCAGTCCATACAACCCCTTGATCTTTGCGGAGAAGCTTGAAAATTGGCCCACATGTAGCAGTCATTTGAGAGATAAACCTGGAGATATAGTTCAATCGTCCGAGAAATCCTCTTACTTGCTTTTCAGTTTTTGGTGCAGGCATCTCTTGAATAGCTCTTACTTTGTCGGGATCTACTTCAATACCTCTTTGGCTGACAATGAAACCCAAGAGTTTTCCAGATCTAACCCCAAAAGTACATTTGTTAGGATTCAAGCGAAGCTGATATTTCCTTAATCGTTGAAACAACTTCAAAAGGTATTCAATATGTTCTTCTTCTGTGCTGGACTTGGCTATCATGTCGTCCACATAAACTTCAATTTCTTTATGCATCATGTCATGAAAGAGAGTAGTCATTGCCCTTTGGTAAGTTGCGCCTGCATTCTTTAATCCAAACGGCATCACTTTGTAGCAAAAGGTACCCCATGGGGTGATGAAAGATGTCTTCTCCATGTCTTCAGGAGCCATCTTGATCTGATTATAATCGGAGAACCCGTCCATGAAGGAAAAGACGCTGAACTTAGCGGTGTTATCAACCAGCATGTCAATATGAGGTAAAGGAAAGTCATCTTTTGGACTGGCCTTGTTCAAGTCACGGTAGTCAACACACATTCTGACTTTGCCATCTTTCTTTGGAACTGGCACTATGTTGGCTAACCATTGAGGATACTCGGAGGTGATAAGAAAACCTGCGTCGAGTTGCTTTTGAACTTCCACTTTGATCTTAGGCAAAATACTCTTTTTAGTCCCTTATGTTAACCTCAGAGTTCATTTTGGTCCCTTAACTTCAAAAAGTGTCATATTGGTCCCTTAAGTCTTCAAAAGGTGTCATTTTAGTCCTTTTTGTCATATTAGCGACGGAAATAGCGACCAATTTTTGAGTTTTTCCGTCGCTAATGTGACAAAAAGGACTAAAATGACACCTTTTGAAGAGTTAAGGGACCAATGTGACACTTTTTGAAGTTAAGGGACCAAAATGAACCCCGAGACTAACATAAGGGACCAAAAAGAATATTTTGCCTTGATCTTATTAGCCATATCAGGGTGAGTCCTTCGCAATTTCTACTTAACTGGAGGACATTCGGGCTTCAATGGCAAGTAATGCTGAACAATATTGGTATCCAACCCAGGCATGTCTTGGTAGGACCAGGCAAACACGTCAACATATTCTTTGAGAAGGTCTGTCAACTTACTCTTGACATCAGCATCAAGCAGCGATCCAATGGTCACTTCTTTTTTGTCTTCTTCAGAACCCAAGTTAATCTTTTCTAAAGGCTCTTTGTGAGGCAGAATGGCTCTTTCCTCGTGCTTAAGTAATCGAGAGATCTCGTCCGGGATCTCCTCTTCTTCCTCTTCTTCGGCTTCGAACACAGGAAACTCAAAGTTGGGAGGAGGCATAGGGTTATTGCATTCAATGGGTTTATTAATAGTAAATCTGCACATGTGATTTATATTTATTTCAGAAAATTTATGAATGCAAGAGTGTATGCAGATTTTTTTGAAAATTTTTTCTTTATTTTGGTTTTTTAGGATTACCATTTCCAGAAAAAAGCAAAAATAAAACATATAATGTAGGGAATTCAAAATGACACTTTATTTATGATTCATTTTTGAAACAAAGCCCTAAACACAAACTCATTTGTCTTGGGCAGGACAAAGAGGGAAACTTTTAAAACAAAGCCCTATACACAAAGTTATTTGGGCGGAACATTTAAAAGCAAAGCCCTATAAAACATCTCTCTGCTTTGGGCAAGGCAGGAGGTCAAAATAACAGCGAGGTGATTACTTCGAGCGGCGAACAACATTCGGAACGTCGACAGCTTTCCAGTAGCAACGAACTCCTCTGTGTATTATGTATTCAGGAAAACTCTCCCCAGAATTATCTTCAGTATTGACATCGTCTGCAGGTCGAGCAGGATTTGAAGGTCCTGGTTTGTCACCCTTGTTCTTTGTAGAGTTGAAACGGTCTTCTTCTACTTCTTGAAGAGCATAAGACGAGTCACAATCTTCAGAATTTTCAGGATGTATTTCCCAATCTTCAGGATGAAGAGACTCATTGTCAGCGACACTTTCTAAGTCAACTGCGGGATCATCTTCCCCTTCATCTTCAAAAATGGCATTTATGTGATAATAACCATCTTTAGGATTATCAATCTTGGCAGATGCGTTGAATCCGAAATCTTCAGTAATTTCAGGCTGCTGAGAAAATTGACATGGCTGATAAGCCTCTTCTGGTTGACTATTATATTCAAAGGAATCTCCCCATCCAGTTGGTTGGATATCCTCAATCGCAATCTTGTAACTTTCAGGCGCAGTATATTTCACCATATAATCATATTTTCCACTTGGTTGTCCCAAGGTGTCCCAGATCTCTGCAGGAACAGGTTCAGTTTCATTGCCTTTGGATTCTTCTGAAGGAGGATATGGTTCTTCCGGAGATATGTATCCCGAGTCATTGAGATAACATTTCCATTCTTCTTCAGGATCAGGTAGACCTTCTTCGATACATTCTTCGATAAGGACATTAACCTCTTGAGGAATTGGGTTAAGGAACCCTCCACTAATGAATGTTTCTTTGATCGGACGAAGGGTTTCATCCTTCTTAGTGCAGTTTGAGAATGTTGGTGAACATCCGAGTCCTGCTCTAGTTTCATTCTTGGTCGGGATCACAACTTGCCCCCAGCCAGTGGTAGTTCCATCTTTTACTACTTTCACCGCCTCTTTGTAAGAAGAGATTGACGCTTTCTTTTTGGAAGATTCGTCTTCTAAAGAGAGACCTTGGAACTGCGTTCCTTCAACATCATCGGCACCAATGAAAGAGAAATTGGATAAATGACTCACCATTAAGGCTTGTTCTCCACTTATCGTTACCAATTTTCCATTTGTTACAAACTTTAACTTTTGATGGAGCGTAGAAGTTACTGCCCCTGCTTCATGGATCCATGGTCGTCCTAACAGACAGCTATAAGCAGCTTGAATGTCCATGACCTGGAAGGTGATTTGAAATGTATGTGGACCAATTGTCATGGGAAGGTTGACTTCGCCGATAACAGATTTTCGCGATCCATCAAATGCTTTGACTACTACACCACTGAACTTCATAGGCATTCCTTGGTAAGACAAACGAGCAAGAGTCGTCTTTGGCATCACATTCAAGGAAGATCCGGTGTCTACCAGTACATTGGACAAAGAGTCTGACTGACAGTTCATAGAAATGTGTAAAGCAAGATTGTGATTTCTGCCCTCCTCGGGGAGTTCCTCATCATAGAAGCTTAAATTGTTGCAAGCCGTTATGTTGGCTATTATCCCATCAAAGTGATCAACAGTCACATCATGATCTACAAAAGCTTGATCCAAAACTCTCATCAGGGCTTCCCCGTGTGCTTCAGAGTTCAACAGCAATGAAAGTATTGAAATTTTTGAAGGAGTCTGCATAAGCTGATCCACAATCTTGTATTCACTTCTTTTGATAAGCTTCAAAATTTCATCAAAATCAGGATTCACATTGGTTCCACTGGATTGACCAACATCAGTGTTTGTATTACTGACAGGAGTTTCCACAGGATTCCCCATTGGAACATTGATAGGATTTTGCCCGGTAGCAGGAGCAACAGGCTGCTTTGGAGGTAGTGGAGTATACACACGTCCACTTCTTGTTACTCGACTCACATCAGCGATGTTCACGACAGATGAAAGAGTAGGTAAAGGAACTTCTTGTCCATTTTTTATCATTGTAGCATTGTAGTTGTATGGAACTGCCTTGTCAGAGTCATAGGGAACAGGTCCAGGTAGACAAATGATCAAAGGAGCAACAGGAACCTTCGGCTTGTTGTAAGTAACTTCCATGCGCTCAGGCATGTTGAAATGAGGAACGATGATGTTAACTGTAGGCATTTCCGAGTTGATATCTGAGACTAAAAGCTCATGCGGATAGCATCCTATCATGTTAACTTCATTTTCATCCCTATTTCTGTAGATCTGAATAGTACCATTATCCAACAGTACTTGGAGATCTCTTCTCACAATCGAACATCCGTGAGGATCTACACAACATATGCTACAGGAACCATAGTGATGCTGGCGAAAATTCTGCCCTCGACAGAGAGTGGCGTGCATTTGTACCAAATCGGCTCTTGAGAAGTTGATATTATAGACTCGGTATGGACCAGGACATCCATACACCATGTTCACAACATGCCCTCCATGATTGGGCAGCGGATTTGCTTGCACATTTGGATTCAAATTTCTGAAAGAGAGGAGATTAGATCTTACCAACCTCTGAACTTCATGTTTCAAAGCTATGCAATGCTCGAGATCATGGCCAGGTGCTCCTTGATGATAAGGGCATGAGACCTCAGCTTTGTACCACCATGGTAGTTTCTCAGGTACGGGTGGTGGTGCTTTAGTTTGAACGAGACCTCTTTCAATCAAAGCAGGGTACAATTCTGTGTAGGTCATTGGAATCGGATCAAACTGTGGAGCTCTTTGTACACGATTCTGATTATTGTTAAACTGCTGAGCCTGTTGTCGAGGCTGTTGTTGTTGAAACTGCGGAGTAAAACCCGGATTCGGTGTTGTATTAACGGCTGGTGCGATAGCAGCTACCTGTCGTTGACGATTGACATTTCCTCTTGGCTTTCCTTGGGATACCATGTCAACACTTTGTTCTTTCTTCTTTGGGAAACCACTTCCAAACTTTTTGGTTCCGCTTGAAGATCCACCTTCTTTAGTCAGACGTCCGATTTGGACTCCTTCTTCTAGACGCATCCCCATGTTTACCATTTCGGTGAAATCACTTGGAGCACTAGCAATCATGCGTTCATAATAAAACGGACTGAGAGTATTCAGGAAGATCTTTGTCATCTCTTTCTCTTTTAACGGTGGATTAATCTGAGCAGCAGTTTCTCTCCATCGTTGGGCATATTCTTTGAAAGTTTCATGGTCTTTCTGAGCCATGGATCGAAGCTGATCTCTGTCTGGAGCCATATCCGAGTTGTACTTGTATTGTCGGACAAAGGCCTCGCCTAAGTCATTGAATGTTCGAATATTAGTGCTATCCAAGCCTGTGTACCATTTTAGTGCGGCACCAGTCAAACTGTCTTGAAAGTAATGGATAAGCAACTGATGATTATCTGCATAAGTAGACATCTTCCGGGCATACATCACAAGATGGCTTTGTGGACAAGAACTTCCTTTGTATTTCTCAAAGTCTGGGACCTTGAACTTAGCTGGTATCTGTACACTGGGAACCAAACATAGCTCCTGGGCATTCTTTCCAAACAAATCTTTTCCCCGAATAGCTTTGACTTCCAGCTGAATCTTGTTGAATTGTTCTTGGAGATCTCCTACAGGATTACGCTGATTGGTGCTATCACCCTGATCATGATAAATCTCATTGTCTCCGTAAGGAACAGTGTGAACCATAGGAGTCGGAACTGTCATAGTGGGCTGAGAAAGTGCCATAGTGACTTGAGAAAAGGTTACCCCTGAATGTGGAATAAATGCTGAACCTTGCGTAGCAGGCGCTTCAGTCGTAGCTGTTTGAACCCCAGAGAAATTATGGCGGAAACCTGTACCAAAGATGAAAGGCGTGCCCCAACCTTCTGGCATGGAGAAAGATGGAATCCCGAATGCAACTGTAGAAACTGGAGTAGTGACTTCAGATGTTACCGTTGCTTGACTGTTGGGTGGCGGCGGCTGATTTTGTGCGGCCATTAAGGAGTCAACCAGAGTAGTGAGACTTTCCAACTTTTCCTGAAGGGTGGTCACTGTACCACGGAGCTCAATATTCTCTTGTTCAGAGTGTTCCATTACTCTTCTTCTGCTTGAACGAGTATTGTATCTGTGATCTGATTGCGAGCGCGGTCGAGAAACTTTGAGACGCGACAGCTTGACGATCTATTGGAGAAAGATCCAAAAGATAAGACTCTAGACAACAGACTCGATATGCAGAATGATGTATGCAAAAGAAATTTATGATTTTTCCAAACATTTTAAAGATTATTTCCTTGCAAACATTTGAACACAAACTAATCTTTTATTGAAATAATGGGAAATGTTACAACATTGGAGCGTAGCTCCTTACAGAAGCAAAGGATAAATAAAAAAGCTAAACAAATCCTAAGCATCTTCATCAGACGAAGAACCAAATGCATTGTGCAGCTTGAGCTTCATGACTTCTTTCCCATAGCGAGCTTTCAAATCGGCCTTTTCAGCTCTCAGCTTGTCAACCACATTCTTCCAATTGTCAGGTATCGGAGCGTTGCTTGTCGAGCCTTCAAGCTTTTTCTTGCTTTCTTTGATGTATCTTCTGATTGCGGCATCTTTCCGACGGATCTTCTCATCTTTGTTCATGAGCCATCCATCCTGATAATAGAGAGTTTCTTCATGTTCTTTCACTTGTTTCTTCAACTTTCTATTTTCCACATCAGTTCTTCGAAACTTTTCTTTCCAAGCGTCTTTCTCTATCCTCATCTTGGTCAAAGTGTCTTGGTATTCCTCCATAGTGGGAATGTTGGGTCGTTGAGACACTGCAGGAAACATGGGTTTTTCATAATCATAAGGCATTTGAAACTCCCTTGCTCTTTTCTTTACCCAACAAGTGTAGGCGTTCGTAGCGACACAGTTCTTTGTCTCACCTTTTTCTTTCCATCGGATGTCGTACCAGGCTTTCACCATTTTTGTTTTCAACCCCTGAGGATCATTTCCTTCCTGATAAAAGTAACTTTCCACTGTAGGGCCAATGGGTTTAGTTGAATTTGCATACCCGAGTTGTCGTCGGGCTAGGACCGGATTGTAGTTAATTCCTCCTTGTGTACCAATGAGGGGTACGTTGGCGAATTCTCCACAACTCTCAATGGTTTCTGTACCGCAGCGAGCCAAGGTATACCACTGAATATCATTATTAGTAAGAGACATAAGTCTTTGAGACCAACGTAAACCTTCCCGGTTTTCCGTGAAAATGGGAGACTTAGGTAAGTGTGAAACAATCCATTTAAACAACAGAGGTGCACAACATACAATAATTCCACCACCTTGGTGATTCCTATGATGGACAGAGAAATACATGTCACCAAGCAGAGTCGGAACGGGATTTCCATTCAAAAAGACCTTTATGGCATTGATATCAACAAAGTCGTCGATATTGGGAAACAAAACCAACCCATAGATGAGCAAGGCTAGTACAGCTTCAAAAGCTATCATGCTACCAGTTTCGATGAAGTCAAAGGCTTTCTTTACCAGGAAGTGTGAAGTTAAACCCGGGAGGTTTCCTTTGGTAGTCCAATTACTCTCTATTTCAGACTTTTTCATGTGGATACTTGCTGCAATGACGTGTGACTTAGGAATGGCTTCCGAACCATTGAAGGGTATTTTGTCAGACACAGGAATACCTAAAAGATTGGCATATTCTTCCAAGGTTGGTACCAACTGATAGTCTGGAAAGGTGAAACACCGGTAGACGGGATCATAAAACTGAACCAGAGTTTTGAGAAGTCCTTCATCAACATGAGTGTTCAAAATAGGCAAAAGCTTTCCATGGCTTTTCCTAAAATCAGAGGGATCTTGTACAAAAGATGCTAACTCTTTCAATCTTTCCACATTAGGCTCTTTGAAACCGTACCTCTTGGTATACCTTTTTTCCATAACTTAACCCTATAATGTTTGCAAAGAAAATTCTCTAATTGTTGGAAAAATCATGTTTTTATGGAAAAAGATGGGTTTTCTAATGAATGTATGAATGCATGGATGCATGGATGCCACATATTCAAACATGGTAAAGCAAACATGGTAGTTCAAACATGGTAACACATACATGGTAATACAAACATGGTACACACAAATATGGTACACACGGGTTCGAAGGTCCAGCGTCACGAGCATGAGGTCAGAGAACCAGACATGGGATAGTTCTAGTTAATCACCTGCAAAACATGTTCTACTGATACGTCAGAGTCTACATTTTTCTTTCGGATATTACCGGCTTTCCACAATTAAACTCATGAGCCAGCAATATTCTCAAGAAAAACTCGTCTGAGTGTGGTTCTCCGCATGACAACTAATCCAAGTCTTCACCTGAATAGTTTCTGCACCACAACCTAATAAGGCCAGGATGGGTTGGGGTTCTACGGCCAACTCAGCTTCTACAGTTCAATGAAAGCAATAATGTCTTCGCAATTAACTCGCTAAACATATATTACAAACAAGGAACCTCCACTGAGCGAAAGGATTCTCACGTGCGCCTGCACATGACTATACCCTCCACCTAATTCTTATGTGTACTTAATCCGGGTTAGGATTTGTCCATAATGTATCACTTGTAACAGAACCACACAAGTAACAGAACCAAAGAACCAAACAAGAATAAAATAAAAACAAAACAAATAGAAATAACCCTTTCTTTGGAAACAATAAAAAGATGGTCCCCAGTGAAGTCGCCATTTTTCTGTCGCGGGGAAAAATCGTTGTCTTTTTTTCGGGATGAGACACCTGATGCCTTCTTTGGGCTCGAGTGCTCAAAAAATGATTTTTCTTTTGTACGGACCAAACTTTTTATTGTTTCCAAAAGAGGAAAAGGAAAAAAGTTGCAATAACCTTAAAAGTGGGGGAGAGATCTTGGGTAAGAGGGTTGTGTCGCACGCTCGCGAAAAAATGAACAGAGTCGCCACCAATATATTTATCCCATAAGGGAAAGGAATATCAGAAAACCTAACAAAGGAAGGAACAGAGTCTTACGACCAGAGAATCAAGGTACGGGAGTCGGTTACGCAAGGGGAAGGTGTTAGCACCCCTCACGCCCATCGTACTCGATGGTATCCACCTATGTTTGTTTCTATCTAAAGGGTGTGTACTATGTCTATGTCTAAATGCGAAATGAATGCAGAATGTAGGGAAAGGAAGAATTGTACTCGCACGGGCCCTACCCCGCTGCCTACGTATCCTTTTCAGGAATCAGAGTTACCGTAGCTCGGCTAAATATTTTCTGTTTGTTTTTGTGTTTTTTAGTTGGGCGGAGTTAATGCTCGCGCTCTTGCATAAGGGGACAGCCTAGGATGCAATGGAGCGGAGATAACAATGCCCTTAAGAAAGTAGAGAAAGAGAGAGAGTTTGAGTGTTTCGAGGAAATCCCTAAAGCAAGGGAAACTCGAGTTACTCTATGGTTTGTGTTTTTTAGAATTTGGGAACTTACGCCCGAACGGAACCCTAAAGCAAGGGAGGTCCAAGCACTCGAACGTTCCCTAAAGCAAGGGACGTTCAAGCTTCCATTCCCTTTTTAAGAATTTTCACTTTTTTATTAGTGTTTTAAGTATTTTCTTTGTGTTTTTTAAAGGGATTTTAATCAAGCATTTATTAGATGTTTTATGTTGCAAAAGAGAAAGAAACTAGCCTAAGTAAACTAGCCTAATATGAAGGGAATTTCTACCTAATGTTATCATGGTTTCTACCTAAGGTTAGGAATAAAAGAAACATGAAAAATTAAGCAAAAAGTGGAGTATATGAAAATAGCATAAGAGCATGAAATAGAACAAGTCAAAACATAGCACAAAAGTGAATTAAAAGTACTATTATTTTTATGTGACTTTTTATGGAAAAATTTGAATTGCAACAATTAAAAGGACTAAAAGAAATAGCCTTCAATTACTATTTTTACGAACATTTTTATATGAGGTTTTCTAAAAGACTAAGAATTAAACTCTCTAAAATTACCTAAAAATCTAACACAATTTTAATGGTATTTTGGATGAGGTTTTATTTTATTACCTAAAAAGAAATAGAAAAAAACTATGTCAATATCTAAATCTTAACAAGAAAAATGGTGTGAGTCAGGGGGGTAAAAATTTGAATATGGATGGTGCTGGAAGCAGTAGGGGCGCAGGCCCATATATTGATGGCCCAAGGCTGTTTTTGTTACAAGCTTTTCTAGCCAAAAACGAGAGTGGCGTGCTGGGCCTCCTAGGGGGTGAGCAAGCAAATTCGGTGGACTAGGCCCAGGATTGTTTGATTCAGATTTCATTCAATTATCAAAATAATAAAAAAAAACAAATAAATGAAAATGAAAAATAGAAAGAAAGAAGAAATTAGAAAAGGATTTAGGGTTTGTAATGTGTGACCTTTAGACTTCTCGCGAACGAGTGCGGCGCCGGAGCTACGCCGAGCCAAATCTCTCCCTCTCCGACTCAGAGTCCGGCCGCCATACTCTATCAATCTCTCTTCGTCTTGCTCTCGCCTCTCGATTCCCCTTTCGTTTCAATCCGATCTCTCTCTCAACTGTCGGAGCCACGAACTTGATAACAATGGAGAAAGCGATCCAAATAATGTTCCACGAGCTCAGATAAACGCTTATCCCTCTGCTTTTCGTTCTTCTTGAATTTTGCGAATGATTGATTGTTGACGGTTGAATGAACGACTTGCAGGTTGGAGGCGCGTTGCGAGGTTGCGACGTTATTGTCGAAAACGACGAAGATGATGATATTTGTTGAAGCAAGTTCAAGGATTCTTGAAGAGTTTCAGAGTCGGTGGAGACGTTGAGAAGATTGGAGGCGAAGTTTGATTGCTGACTTGCGGTGGAAGAGAAGAGGGGATGCCAATTACTTGAACGCTCGAAGTAAACGCTGATGAACGGTGATATTTTCCAGGTGAGCTTCTGATGCTTTTATTCTTAGCCACTTCTTCTCCTCCTTCTACCTCCTTTTTGTTTGATTTTCTATGGATTCTGCAAGTTGTTCTTGCGTGAGTTTGAGGGATGAAAGCCAAGCTCAACTATCCAGAGCTTCCATTGATGAAGCTCTGACAGCCATAGGTTCATGAGCCTTAGTGAGGTGAGGTAAGGGATTGAGAAAAATACAGAGTGAACTGAGGGAGAAGGAGAAGGAGAAGGTGAAGGGAGAATGAGGTGAAGATGATGATGAGGGATGAATGGTGAAAGTGGTGTATGAATGGCGTGACTTTGAATTGTGGAGGGAAGAGGATTTATAGTTGTTAGGTTCGGGTGAGTTAGGTTTGGAGTGAGGAATGGAAGGAGGTATGTGTCTGTTATGGAGGTTTGGAGGTAGTTACAAGGGAGTGAATCCGAGCCCTTGGATTGAAATTCAGTTAGGAGATTAGAGGGTTGAGATTTGAGGTTTTGCGAGTTAGTTATTCTGTTTTGGTGAGCTGGCAGTAGTTACAGTTAGTTTTGAGTTTGTTACACATTCTGTTATGCAGAGCTAGGGTAGTTATATGTTAGAAGGTTAGTTGGTTAAAACAGTTAGTTGTTGATACTGTTAGTTAGTAAGTGTTTTTTTCTGTTAAATGCTAACTAGAAAATGGTGAGAAGGTTGATTAGTGGAAGAAGTCAGTGAAGGGCTAGGTTGTGAAATCTCTTGGGAACTTTCTGTTTAACTGTCTCTTTTTCCAGCTTGATTTTCTTTTCCACTACTATGAGCTTGTTCAGTCTTCCTGGCAGCACCTCTTTTTGTTATATTGATGACATTTTCTTGTATGAACCAAGTGCATGGTTTTCTTTATGGAACTGTTTTGAACTGTAGGACTGTGAGTCATTTGGCTTGGATTGAATTCCCAATTGTTTTGAATGTGATGAATTGCTTTACTTTTCTGTTTCGATTCGAATTCTTGCCGGTTTTGATGCGTGTTGCTGGTGGGTTTTATGATGTTTGCAGCTTGGTGAGGTTTAGAATTAGCAGCTGGTTTTTTTATTTTCTGTTTATGCATTTTTATTTGAGTTAATACGAATGTGTGTAATGTTTGTATGTGGATATGATGGGAAGGGATTATCTATGGCTGTTAGCATAAAGGTATGTGGAGTTCTTATACTGAGTTTATGATTTGATTGGAACTGGTTTTGTGTGGATGCAGGTTTGGTGAATTGTATGGATAGGTTTTTGTGGATGTGGATGATGAATGTAAGCTGTAACTGTCAAGTTGGTTTAGAATTGAAATGAAATCTATTTATGAAGGATGAGTTTTTGGTTTATGAAAATTTGTAGGGATGGAGCTGTCATGATGCTTTTATTCTAAGTTTCTGTATGGTTTTTTCTTGATGCATGCAGGTGGAATTCACTTGTGTAATGCGAGGCTTTTCTTTGATGTGGAAGCAAGTGTGAGCTGTATGGTTCAATTGTTGCAGTCACAGAACATTCGGTTCCGAATTGCGTTGAGTGCGAGGTGGAATCAACTCGTCTTTGGTTTGATGACATGGTTTCAATTTTCTGATATTCCTCGATTGCTAACTCTGTTTCATCATTCATGTAGCAAACTTCCAAGGTACCGTCGCGGTAGACTAAGAACTTCGAGGTGACACTCCATGGCCCGGTCACCCACCGCTTGCAGCTTCAGAGTCAAGATAACGAGATGGTAGTCGTGGCTGACCAAATGCTGTCAATTTGAAGTATACTGGACGAGGTGATTGGAGATTGAATTTTGTAAGGATTGAAGAATTTCTGAGATGTGAGGTTCCTACGGCAGGTTTTTAGAAAGCATGGTGAAGATTGGAACATGGCTAAGGGTCGTGAACATGAGATATTAGCTTGGACTTTAGGCATTAGAAATTCTTCATGTGATTTTTTCTCCTTTTTTGTTTGTAGTGGTCTTGATAAACAATGGTATTAGATGAATGAATTAAATTGAAGAATGTATGAATTTTGACCTCAACCCTTCGAATGGAACTTCACTTATGAATGACCTTTAAACATGGATTATGCCTTTTAATGAACAAATCTTTCAAACTCGGGTGCTTTAAACAGCATCAATTCATTGACTAATTTGAACCGTTTGAACCCATGGTATCAAGCAATCCCTTGAATGAGTGTTTCCAAATAAAGATTTCGACTTAACCTTCACCTTTTTTAAAACCTTAACTTCCATGTTAGATTCGTAGGCAACGAGTATCAATGATGAGAACAAAAACTTCTTTAATCACAATGAATCCACATGTTCTTTTTCTCATGCCATGACTCACATTGGTATTTCAATCCGCCCTAACAATAGTGCATTGAAACATCCTCGAGGGAGAAATTATTGAAGCACATAAGAACACCCCAATGGATCTTTGATGAATTGACAATTGTAGACACTGTGTATAAGAATAATAGTCTTCTTGCCTCTGATGAATCTTCATAGAGGAAAACCCTGTAGCTTTAGGAGAAAGAAGTCCACCATGAACGACCATACAAAAAAAACCCTTGCTTCCAAGATCCTTGATCCGATGCAAAGTTATTGACTAATGAATGCATGAGTTACGTTAATGCCCTAATGGAAATATGTGAGTGAAATGCAAAGTTTAAGCCAGTTAGAAATTAAAGGGTAGGACAAATTTGGGGTATGACAGGTTGGTTATACGAAGGGAAGGTATTAGCACCCAACGTATCTATAGTACTCTATAGGTTTCTTTGTTTTGTTTATTCCGTTCTTGTTATGGTGGAGGTTCTTGTGAGAAAGAGGTGGGACCTAAGGTGTTTGTTTGATTATGCTCGCAAAGATCATCGCGATCCTCTGCATACATATCCCCTAGAGGGAATCAGAGCATCTGTAGCTCGGGGTCTACGGGTGCTAAGGTTTGAATGGTTTTTCTTGTTTTATTTTGCTCGCCAAGGATCGACCTTGTGCCTACGTATTCTCAAAGGGATGTTGAGAAAGTCAGAGCAATCGTAGTTCCCACTTATGCTAGTGGAAGCAAAGGATAAGAGACAAATGTCATCTAAATGTTCGATGTATCTAATCTATATCATCACATACATCTGTTTGATTTTGTTTGAAAAATCTTTTCATTATAAGCCCGGGGCCATGCCGCTTATGGTGCTTAGAATGATAAAGATGCTTTTTTTGTTTAACCAGCCTTGTGGCAAAAACTTTCAATGAAGTCAGCCTTGTGACAAAAAGTTTTAATTAATCAGCCAGCCTCGTGGCAAAAGTTTCAATGAAGTCAGCCTTGTGACAAAAACTTTGATTAATCAGCCAGTATGGTGGCAAAACGGTTTGATTGATTAGCCAGCCTTGTGGCAAAAAAGTTTGATTGATTAGCCAGCCTTGTGGCAAAAGAGTTTGATAAATTAATTGTTTGTGATGATATAGAAGAGATACTCCTATCATAGAGATGATAAATGTCTAATCTCCTAGGGTTTTTTTGATTTGGATATTGGGGATGCTTATAAGAAGCCCGTGGGTCCTTGTACGAAGCCCAAGAGGAGGCTATCCGAGGGTCCTTGCATTGTAAGCCCAAGAGGAGGCTATGGGAGGGATAATCCAGGGTCCTTGCATTGTAAGCCCAAGAGGAGGCTATGGGAGGGTCACTCGTTTGTACAAAGCCCAAGGGGAGGCATGGTATAGTTGGTCTGAGCTCTTAGAGCGATTTCACCGGGAAACCATACTCTATGTCCTAACCTAAACTAGTGGAGATTCTTTGCACGAAGCCCAATAGGAGGCTATGGGGAACCTAGTGTTGTACTAAGTTGAACAAGCACACATATCACACATATGAACAAACATGAACAAACATGAACAGGTATGAACAATTATATATATGACAAAGTGTGTGTATATAATGGAGTTTATGAAGGAAATATACCTGTAAGCATGATCCATTTGTATACACGGGGCTCGGGACTCACACTCGGGGAGAGGTCCACTTGAATTTATTCAAAGCTATGTAAACAGGTTTTTACAAGGGCTTGGGACTTATACCTACATGGAGGCCCATGGTATTTTTTGGGAAGATTTAAAGAAAACCTTCATTTTTTATTTGTTATTCAAAGTTAAAAATCAAATTGATCGAGATATGTACAAAAAGGTGTATGTACAATGAAATACCTAATTTCATGTACAGGAATGGGTATGTACAAAAGGGGCTTGGGACTTATACCTACGTGGAGGCCCGTGTTTTATTTACAAAACATGGTTGATTGTTTTTATTTACAGACGCGAGGTTTCGCTTTTGAAAAACTGTTTGAAGATTTGTTTGAAAAGTTTATTCTGTTTGAAGAAAAACTGTACAAAAAGAAAAGAAATGGGACTTACACTCTCTAATATTCGAGAGGCCCCTGTTTTATCTTCATAAAACAGGGTGGATGGTTTTGAAAAAAAGATGTGAGATTTATTGTTTTAAAAAAGTTTTCTGTACAAAGAAAAACTGTAAAAGGAAAAAAAAAGAGTGGGTCTTATACTCTCTAATATTCGAGAGGCCCCACTTCGTTTTGAAAATCAATTGATCAATTAAAAAAGATTTAATCAATAGTTCAAAAGGAAATGGTTTATCGTTTTTGAAAAGAATCGCGATCGCTCGTTTTAAAACGATTTGAATTTGAAAGAAATCAACTTAATTAAGTTTAAAACAAGTTTTAATGCTTAATTAAGACCTAAGTGATTAGGGTTTGATCACAAAATATTTACAAGTGATTAGGTTTGAAAATTAAATGAAAAACAAATATTTAAAGTATTTAAAAACACTTAAAAATATGTCATTTTAAACTTAATTAAAAACAAATTAAATAAATCTTTTTTTGTGATTTTTTTTGATATTGTCAAAATATGTATATTAAATAAGAAGTGTTTAAAAAATGAAGAAAAAATAAGTTGATTTGATTGGTTAAATTAATTGGTGAAGTTGTTAAAGAAAATGAAAGAAAAATAGTTGTAAAAAAAAAGGTTTTGGTCCCTAAGGGTGTTGAACCCACGACCTGGAGGTTGTTTCTCAAAACAAAAGCCAACTGAGCCACGCTTGTGGCTTGTTACATACACACGTCCATTTAATTATATTAAGAAACGAAAATTTGAATTTTCTGAACAAAAAGCGCGCCAAGAACAACCATCCCCATTTGATTTTGAAAATCTTTGAAACTGGATTGTTTTGATCAAGTGAAGGGTCTAATTCACTCGGTTTTTCACAAGGATCACGATGGTGGTCTTTAATTTCATTTATTTTTACTCTAAGGGGGTCAATTTTGTGATGAACACGAAGAACCCTAAAACTGAAATCCAAAGTGAAATCGTGTATGATCATGATATGATGCAATTGATTGAGGGTTAATGATCCTCATAGGTGCAGAAACAAGATGGCATGCTCATATTTCATTTATGATGCGTGATTCATAGAAATTGAAGTTCAAGTGTTCTTACCTTAAAAACGGTAAAAGTGAGGACCGAATTCTGCAAATGAGGGCTTCCAGATATTGTTTCTTGATCTGAACACCTTCAGTGGACCTTATGGAACATGTTTGGATGCTTGGAACCATCTGAATTCATCTGTGCTAAGCTGTGGTACCCGATCTGCATAACCTTGGAGTGTGAATCGAATTTGAAGATTATGAGGTTACAGATCATATGTGAGTGCTTGGATAGTTCATATGTGATGTATGGATGATGTTAGAAGTGGTAGTTTGGACAGAATTGAGCCTGAACAAAAATTGGCATGATAAGTCTCATGTTATGCATATTTGGAGGTGAGATGATTTTTTTGAGTTTTCAGGTGTTTTGGGGTGTATGAGTGATTCAGACACACCATATATGACATTTAGAAGTTGTGGGAAGCATCACTTTGTTCAGAACTTGCAAGGTTTGGAGGTTGAGTTTTCTACCTCACTTTGAAACACATGACTTGTAATTCAAGAAAGAAGAGAGAAAACCTATAATTGTGAGGTTTTGGTGTGATTTGCAATGAAGTTTGAACCTCTATTTATAGGCCAAGGATTCTGAATGAAGAGCTCTTGCAAGTTGATCAAGAATGATGACTTGGCTTAAGAGATAAAATGGCATCTTTTGCATTTAATGCATATGGTTAAAAGTAACTAAACCATGGTTAATTTCCAAGCTTCCTATCCTCTTCCATTCTGATCTTCAAATCAGAAAATATCATTCAATCATTGCTTCTATGCATCATTGCTTGGATCATTGGCCATATAGTATAGAAACTTAGTGAAAATGGCTTGAAATTTCATGCTTAATGACCTCTAATGTCAAAATTCAAAACCATAGCTATGCTCCATATTTTTTCATGCTCTTGGACATTTTGGAAAGCCCATGTTACACACTTCAAAACCCTAGTTGAAAGTTTCTTCAAGATCTTTAAGGAAATGGGTGAAAAAGATCCATGAACTTTGAAGAAAATGAAGTTTTAAGTGTAATTTTCAAAAAGTACCAACTTTGAAACACCATATCTCTTAAATGGTTGATCTTATGGAAAAATTTTATATGTGTCAAAGTTGTTTATTGGATCAAAATCTACAACTTTCATGTTGGAAGTTTTTTTCAGTTTGTAGGTGAAATTTTGAGAAATTCCCTTCCAAAGTTTGGAAAAAACCATTGAAAAACACTTAGAAATTTTTCTAAGTATGAAAAGTCAAACTTTTGACTTTTGATTCTTGATTGATTTTCTTGATTTTTCTTGATCAAATGACTTCTCATATCATATATTGATGATTCAAAACTTCAAAATTCATGGTTGACCAAAATTCCCCAAAAGTCAATGGTGATCTTGTACAGTTGACTTTTTCAGACGAATCGCGTTTCTGGAGATTTCAAATGAAACAGGCTATCCTCACCAAATGAATAGTATGAATGGATTTCATTGAAGCATTTGAGGATATTGAGCCATGGTTTGAGTTGTGGCACCATGTCCTGATTAAAAAGTCAGTTGTTCAGTGAATTAGGTCAAAAACCCTAATTGTCGATCTGATGAAATTGATGACTGTGGATCTTGAATTGAGATACAATTTCCATTGTATATTGTCATAGGGATTATTTGAAGATGATTGAAACCTTTGATTGACTCCCTGGGGATTTTTAGGGTTTCCCAAATGTGATCCCTGATTTCAGTCCCTGATAGTTCAAAAACCCTGATCTGAGGATTTGTCTGATCAATCTTTGTATAGGAGATGTTCTGAGCCAATGGATTAGGTCAAAATGATGTACTTGGGGTTTTGAGGTCATGTCCCAAGTCATTAGGTCAAATTCTGAGCAAAAGTCAGGAGTATGCTATCTTCAGTCAAAACCCTAATTCAGTCGATTCAAAGCTGTTGAGTTTGTTGAAGTGAATCTCTGAGGACCAAATGTTGATTGTTGATGAAGATGATTCATTTGAAATGAAGGGAGAACAAAACCCTAATTGATTGTTACTTGTATTGATGAGTGATTTCCTGATTAAATCCTGCTGAGTCACAAGTAGCAAACACAAGCTATGCAATTTGTTAGAGATGCAAATGATGCATATGCTATGATATGAGGTGGTATCTTAGGTCAAAAATTGGGGTATGACACCTTCCATGACCATTGTCCATTAATTCATGCTTGCGCCACCCTCTTGGTAGAACATACAATATCTGGATCATTCAGTTAATCTTTCTAAGACAATGTCTTAGTCTGAAATTTCTTTTTCACACTTGCTTACTTTATTAGAGTTTTTGTAAGGGAGATTTATGGGTTTTAATTTTATCTGCTTCTTGCTTTCGTAAATTTTATTGCTATAGACGATTTTGGTGGGACACGAAGTTTGTCCCTACGTAATGTTGACCTTGTGCTTTTCTTATAATCGTCTTTTATATGCGTTGAAAGCCTTTTCTTTAACATGGACAACTTTCAACCTAGAATCCGAAAAAGTGCCATGAAATAATTCAGCAGTGTAGGTGGAACAAGAAACGTTGAACACCGTTTTCTCTTTCGTTGATGAATGAGGCTTAGGCAATGCCTTTATTAAAGTGGACCTTTTTTTAAACCCGGGAGGGGAGGGGGGCTTCCTCCGGGAGAGGATTAAATGATTTATAGCAAATATGATGAATGTGTCATTCTTCTCTAAAAAAGTATGATTTCTTTGATATGCTTTTGTCTTTCCTTCAATGATATTGAAGTTGGATTCCTTAACCACCTAGTAATTGCTTATTCATAACTGCACTCCATAAACTGAACTTATATCAAAATCTTCAAATACTGATGCGAGTACAAGAAATGTGTACCTTTCCTAACACTATTCTTTTACTTTTTTAAAGCACTTCAAGAATTGATAATTCCACGAGAAAACCTCAAACTCCTCTATGTTGGATTTGAACATTCTCAAACATTTCAAAATTAAGATTCATCATTCTAAACTAAGCTAAAATGCACGATTGATGTTCTAAGGCAGTTCCAATGCATAATAGAAAATTGTAGGGATCTCTTCTTTGTGTGCTTGTGATGGTATTATACGAGTGTCTTTACTTGAAAAAAAATGTGATTATGTAAATTAAAGGAAAATTGATAAATAATGAATAAATTGTTTAACAATAAAACATCAATAGTTTTTTTTTTACAATAAAACATCAATAGTTTAAAAAAGAAGTTACACACACATTAATGATATCTTATATATTAGGGTGTGTTTGTTTCAAGGTTACCAAAATTATTTCTGGGAATATGAGCATGGGAATGCAATATTCCCATGTTTGATTCAAGTTTTAAAAAGTTGTTCCAAGGAATTTTTTATTCCAAGGAATCTTATTTACACATAGTTTTTGAATTCTTATTCCAAGGCATAAAGGGTGGGAATAAAATATTCCCATGGGAATAAGTTAAACTAACTCTAACTTCCAACTATTACTCATAATTATTTTTATTTTTATTTTTTTATAATTTAAAATTAAACAAATTTTATTATTATGCCTAGAAATCTAAATTTCTACCAAACACATAGGTTGGAATAATATTCCCAGGAATAATAATCCTTGGAATAGTATTCCAAGGAATATAATATTAATCCATGAAACAAACACACCCTTAGTGTAATATAATGTCTTATTTTTATTTACTTTTACAATCATAATGTTATATATTTTTCTTGTGATACACTCTAAATTATTTTATTTTCAGGGACCCTCAGATACTTCCTTCCTTGTCGTAGCATCTCCAAAACGAAGTTTCTTCATCTTTCGACCATTTAGAAAGTGGTTTTTATTTTATTTTATTTATTATTATTACAATTGAATAATCATTTTCAGATATTATCACGACTAATTTGTATTCTAACAAAAATAGTTGAAGCTGATATTACTAGACAGTGCAAACAAGACGCTATCTTCGTGCTAGGTTTCAAATTATTGCACATGTATCTTGGTTTGACCTCATTCAGTCACTGTCATCTATATCAGTACAAACAATGT
This sequence comes from Vicia villosa, assembly GCF_029867415.1. Lineage (NCBI taxonomy): Eukaryota > Viridiplantae > Streptophyta > Magnoliopsida > Fabales > Fabaceae > Vicia > Vicia villosa. The sequence goes on along the minus strand of NC_081180.1, from coordinate 19,394,809 downwards.
TTTATTGTTGTTTTTTCCCTCTTAATAATTGTTTTTTTCCACTATAGAATAACACCATATATCATTTAGTTGTACAAAAAAGAAGCAAAATACAAGTCGGTAATCATAATAATATAAAAATAATAATAACAATAAAGATTAAATATTAATAAAATTGAGTATCAGAGAATACGTCCTGTTGTTGATAATTAAATATAAATATGATTAAACTACTAATTAAAAACAACTTCATTATCTTAAAGACTCTCTTCGGTTTGAAGTGAGGTGATATGATGATTTTAGATGAATATTTTAAAAATTAATATTACTATTCCACCTTCAAAGTCTTAGAATCAAAAGATTGGCATTCAAGCTAAAGATTTATTGATTAAACTGCATTTCTTATTTGATTAATTTTGTCGTATAATTCAAATTCAATAATAAAATTGTATAATATTAAATTAGATTTCGATGATTCCATCCCTAAGAATATTAAGATATCTAATAAATATTAAAAAATTATAGATTAAATTTATTTTATTTTTTATATTAATTTAATATTTTGTGAACAGAGATAATTGTCTAACATAAATTTTTAGATTTTCTACCAATTTAAAAAATTTTGATTTTAAATTTACTGTTTATTTTAAAATATTTATAAAATATAGCAAAAATTAACTTCTAAATCTCAACTTGTTCAAACAATTTTTAAGACACTGCTTTTTATTTTTATTTTTTAAAAAAGAGAAAAAAATGAAAGAATTAATATTCTTTTCATTTAAATAAAGAGTTAACTTTTTTGGAATATAGAATTTTAACAAATGAAAGAACCATAAAATTATATTAAATGTTTTTTTTTAAAGAATTTAAATAAATTCTTTACATGAAATATATATTATTATATTATATTAAAATATTATAAATGTATAAAATTTCTCTGTTTTTAACTCTTTGTTTATCTCTACAAAAATTTTGATTTCCTTTTTCTCTAAACTTGCCAACAGAGCCATGACAAACTCTACTGAAAACCTATAGAAAAAATAAAACTAAATCTTGTGTTAGACTATTTTTCTATAAACTTGTTAAACCTTTTGATAAAGGGTTAAGTAGTATAGTATAATACAAAAACATACAAAAACAGTGATTAGTCGGTAATAAATAAAATAAAGTGATTGTAGGGCGGCACCGCGCAATACACCTTAGCCACATTTTACTTTTGAAATCATAAAAATGGTCTCTTTTATTTTAAGAGTATTTTTTTTTTCTTTTCTTTTACTTATCATATAGTAGTCTAAATATTTCTATTCAATTAGTTTATAGATGCTTATAGATATTTAATTATAAAGATACAAGTTTAAACACACGACATTTCATATATTTATTGTAAGTCGTACAATAAAATTAGTCTGATTTTAGTCCCTCACAAATATTACACAAGTCAAATTAGTTATTCACAAAAGAATATATTCAAATTAATCTCTTATAAAATTTAACCGGATCATATTAGTTTTTCTGTTAATATTTTTTTCAAACCGATTTTTTCCTACTTTTAAATCGGTTTTTTCATACTTTTAAACCGTGATTGGACTACCATATTAGATTTTATTTTTATTTTTCATTCCTTAAATAATAAATTGATTTTATTTTTATTTTTAAACCATTATGAATTAATAATATCAAAAAAGTCAAAATTATTTCTTATTAGAAATTGAACTCGGATCTTAAAAAGGCATCTCCGTAACTTTACCACTAGATTAATGTACATTCATGACAAGTAAGTAATTTCTATGATTTCTACTAATATTAACAAATTCTATACAAAAATTTTAATCTAAAAGGTCTAAAGTCCAAGTCCATTCAGGTTAAATGATATTCACTTTACAATTAGACAAATCAATTTTTATTATTAAGAAAGTGACTACCATTTACAACTAAAAAATCAATTTCTATTGTTAGTAAAGTAACTATTATTTACAACAAGGCAAATTCTATTGTTAATAAAGGGACTATCATTTAGACAAATCAATTTCTATTATTAATAAAGTGATTATCATTTCCAACTAAACAAATCAATTTCTATTGTTAATAAAGTGATTATCATTTACAACTAGACAAATAAATTTCTATGTCTAGTAAACTGACTATCATTTTCAATTAGACAAATCAATTTCTATGGTTAATAAAGTGATTATCATTTACAACTAGACAAATCAATTTCTACGGTTAGTAAAGTGACTATCAATAACAACTAGATAAATTAATTTCTATTGTTAGTAAAGTGACTATCATTTAATCTGAGAGGACTTGGGTTCGAGACCCAATTGATACAAATTTAGTATTTTTTTGTTTTATTCAAAATTGTTTAAGATTACTAGAAATCATGTGAATTATTTATCACGAATATTCACTGGTCTAGTGGTAAAAATGTAAGAGGTGGTTTAAAATTAGGAAAAAACCGTTTTGAAAAAAAACATATTAACATAAGGACTAATATGGTGCGGTTAAATTTTGTAAGAGACTAAATCGGATTTATTTTTTTGTGAAGGACTAATTTAAATTGTGTAATTTTTGTGAGGACTAAAATGGGTCTTCACTCTTCAAAATATAGTAAAAATATTAATAAGAAAAACAAAATTATTTTACCAAAAAAATGTATTATTTTTAAAATAATGACATATTTTTGAAATAAAAACAAAATCTTTTTTACATCAATAATATATATTTCAATTTTTCATATATTAGTTAAAAAAATATTGTATCTTAAATTAAAAATAATTTCAAAATAAAAATATTAATAACATAAATAATTAAAAAAACAACACATTTTTCTCGTGTTTGAATTCATATATTATTTTAAATATATTTATATAGTTTATTAAAACAACATATTTTTATTTATATTTAGAGCTTAAGTATAATTTTCTTATATATACAAATATTTAGATCAACCATATATTTTCTCATAAGTAACATAAATAAATACATTTTGCTTGTGTTTAGATTCCTACATTATTTAAAATACTTTAATTTTCTTTAATTGTACAAAATAATGTAATAACTCGTTAGTTCGTTCGAATTCTAGTAAGGATACACGTGCATTTGTATGAGTACCGGTGAGTTACGTGCATATGTTTTTAAAAATATAATAAGACAGAAAAAACAGAAATTCAAAATTATTTAACCAAGAAAGTTTATTATTTAAAAAATATATATATTATTATTTATTTTTGGAGCATAAATATAGTTTTTTTTCTTCATATATACAAATATTTAAATCAACTGTATATTTTTCGGTATGTAAATCTTAAATTTGTTTTGACATTATTTATAAAAATATTTATGTAATCATTTAGTTTTGTAAATATAACTAATAATATATTATTTGAAAATATTATTTTAATTATATAATTAAATATTAGCAACATAAATAATTAAAAAACAACACATTTTCTCGTGTTTGAATTCATACATTATTTTAAATATATTTACATTTTGTTTAATTGTACAAAAAATATAATAAAATGTGAGTTCATAGGAATTTTGGTATGATTATCCGTGAACTCACACTGTACTGATATGTTATCCGTACGTTCGCATGGGTACTGGTGTGGTACGCACACTTTTATTTTCAAAATGTAATAAAACTATAAATAAGAAAAATAAATGTATTTTAACAAAATACTTTATTATTTTTAAAAGAAAGACATATTTTTAAAATATAAATAAAATCATTTCACAATAATAATTTTCTCATATATTATCTTAAAAAATATTATATCTTAAATTAAAAATAATTTCAAAATAAAAATATTAGCAACATAAATAATTAAAAAATTACACATTTTTCTCGTGTTTGGATTCATACATTATTTTAAAAAATTTACATTTATTTTTTTTAATTGTGCAAAAAATATAATAACCTGTACGTTCACACGAATCCTGGTATTTATACGTTCACACGGTTCTGATATGTTACCTGTGTGTTCACGCGATAATGATATATTACCCGTACGTTCGTACGTGTACTGGAGTGGTACGCACGCTTTTGTTTTGAAAATGTAAATAAAAAATAAAATTATTTACCAAAATAGTGTATTATTTTTAAAAGAAATATATATTATCGTAAAAAATATTGTATCTTAAATTAAAAATAATTTCAAAATAAAAATATTAATAATATAAATAATTAAAAAAACATATTTTTCTCGTGTTTAAATTCACACATTATTTTAAATATATTTACTTTACTTTTCTTTAATTGTACAAAAAATACAATAACTCGTGAATTTGCACGAATTCTAATATATGCACGGGTGTGTTTGTACGGGTTCTGCTGCGTTACTTGCATATGTTAATAAAGTGTAATAAGAATGGAAAGAAAGAAAATAAGTATTCATGAACAAAATAGTTGATTATTTCTAAAAGAGATAATTTGTCCATGCCTATATTTTTTCGATATATAAAAATGTTTTAATTTATAGTATATTTTATTGTTAAATATGGTCATGATAATGAATATAAATATAATTTTAAAATAAAAATTATAATAAGAAATACAAAGATAAATTAGAAATAAATAATTTTATATACATGACAGTTGTTGTTCACGGAAGAACAAAATCCGTGCCTATAATTTTTTTGCATATAAAAATATTTAAATCTTTAATATTATTTTTTTCGTATATAAATAGTCATTTTGTATTGGCATTAATTATAAAAACATTTGTTCCCCATTTATAAAAAAAAAACTATTTATAAAACTATTTGAAAAAAATTTAGATAAACAATATATTTGTTATTTCTTCATATTACCCTTAAAAAAAATCAAATAAATAAATATTTAAAAATAGACTAAAAAACTAGAATAACACTTACTTTCACTATTACTAAAGTTTTCTATTTTAAAGTTTATATTGATATAGGATAATTATAAAATTTATATTGATATAGGATAATTATAAAATTATTTAATAAATTTATAATTTATTTTTAAAATGAGAATGAAAGTCTAATTGAAATTCAAATCAAATCAAAAATCAAATCAATTCATTTTTATTTAATATAAATGAAAATCAAATCAAAAGTTAATAATTATAAATTATTGAAAAAAATTAAATCAAATCATTTTTATTTAATATTAATGAATATCAAATCAAAAGTTAATAATTATAAATTATTGAACAAAATCAAAGTCTAATTTGATTTATTCTAAAAAATTTCTCACATATAATCATTATCTATGTCACCCTTATATTGGCATACAAAATTCATAGGCAAGGAAATTACTGCTTAACCGAAATTACTGACTTTCCCGACATAGTCGAAGTCGACGAGGCTATGGCTGAAACAAGTTATAGACCTCAATAACTAGAGTTCGTCCCACTAGACTTCAAGATTTTAAAGTGGCTGCTGGTGATGACGAAGTCACCCCAGATGGAGAATTAGTTCATTTTTCTTTACATGGGAGTTAGTCGAATTGCCAACACATACAATGCTATCAAAGTAAAATGGGTGTTCAAGTTAAATCATAATGCTGATGGGTCGATAGCAAGACATAAAACAAGATTAGTAGCTCGAAGTTTTTTCAAAGAACACGACTCGACTACTCTGAAGTATTTTCTCCAGTAGCAAGATTGGATACAGTTCGACTTGTGGTAGCATTGGCATGCAGTCGAGGCTACTCGACATTTCATTTAGATGTGACATCAGCATTTCTGAATGGTCTTTTAGAAGAAGATGTCTATGTCACACAACCTTCAGGATTTGTGATTCAGAAGGAAGCGAGTGAAGTATATAAGTTTCACAAAGCGCTCTATGGCCTCAAGTAGGCACTTAGGGCATGGAACAAGAAGATCGACTCATACTTAGTCGAATTGGAATTTGTAAAATGCAAATCTGAGTATGAAGTCTATGTTCATGTTGTAGCACAAGACATAAAAATCATCTCCTTATATGTTGATGACTTGCTGGTAACTGGAAATAGCTTGGAGAACTTGTCGAAGTTTAAAGAGCTAATGATGAAGGAATTTGAAATGTCGGATATGGTAAAATAGTCTTATTTCCTAGATATTATATTTTGTTTATTGATGGCTATAGTCGTCCCTACGAAAAAATATTCTGATTTTTTTTTATAGTTATCATATGTTTAATGCTATGATTAAGATTCAATATAATGTTGTATTAAGTACTTTCTATTATGATTTAGGTAGTGAATATACCTCTAATAAATTCTTTGAATTACTTGCTTATGATAATATTATTCATCAAATAACTTATATTGATACTCCTTAACATGATGGAGTTTCTGAAAGGAAACATTGTCACATTGTTGAGGTAACTCATTCTCTTTTGTTGTCTGAATCAGTTTTTAGTGAGTCTTGGGGGTAAAACACTTCTTACTTATGTTTATGTTATTGATAAAATTCCATCGTGTGTCACATCTGATTTGTCTCCATTTAAAAAGCTATACGAATTTATCATCGTTTATTCTTCCTTGAAAGTTTTTGGTTCTACTTACTTTGATTTTCGTCCACAGGTAGAATATAGTAAGTTGTCTTATTGTTCTGCAATATGTGTTTTCCTTAGTTATGGGGATGGTCAAAAGGTTATCGTTATAATGATGTTCATAATTACGGTGGCAAAATGAGCCTGACCCGTTAGGCATGCCAGTTTTGCATGCACTTTAGTGTGGGGTGGACCAAGGGTTTAGGCTCGCGCCCTCCCTAATTTTTTGCGGGCTCTGGAGGGGATGGCCTAAATGGGGCGGGCATATCCATTTTTCATCCCTAGTTCATGCAAGAAAAATTTATGTGACTCACCATATTGTTTTTCTTGAACACATTCCTTTTTACTCTCTTTCCTATGATTCTCATTTTACAAAAAGTACTAATCCCACTCATACTGATCATTTTAGTATTAACAATAATGTTTTTAGTGATTGTAATTATGACAATTGCACGACACATACTATTGCTACTCTAGATAGTGACACTCTTTTTGTCCCCACTTATTCCCAACAACTTTATGTGATTGTCAATCCTCATCCTTATACATAATACTCTCATTTTTGTTATCGCTTTTGTGACTGTAAATCTACTCATTTGTTTGATTTTTTATATTCCACTTTTTTTCTTATTTTATTTTTGTTATAACCTCCATTCATACTCCATTTGAACCATATTCCTATGAATATGTGATTCTTGATCCTTTTTGGAAGCATGTTATGATAGAAAAACTTTTTACTTTGCACAATAAATACTTGGGAATTAGTACCTCTTTATCCTATAAAATATGTTATTGGACCTCGTTGGATATACAAAATCAAATCTATGTCAGCTGAGCATGATAAATCACTTCTTGTTGCTAAGAGATTATTTCAACAATATGACATGAACTATGAAGAAATTTTTCTCTAGTGTCCAAAATGACTACCATCATACTTTTATTGCAGTTGCATCTGTTCGTCAGTGGTATATCTTCCAAATATATGATAAAAATGTTTTTCTAAATAGCGTCCTTCAAGAGGAATTTTATATGATATCTCCACCAGGAGTTTCTAATAATCACTGGGAAGTGTGTAAGTTGAAGGACTTATATGATTATTGTGATACTAGAGTAGACAAGCAGATATTCCTCTCGAGTTGAATGCAAAGTAGTCTCTCAGTTCAAGTACATTTTCAATATTCTTGAACAAGCTCATCTTGTTGATATAGACTAATAAATATTCATCTTGAGTTGAATATGAAGTATGCTCCATGTGATGGTTTTCCTCTATCATATCCTACTTTGGTACTAGACTTTATACTTCTTATGTTGTTCACGTTGTTAGTCAGTTTGTTGACTCTCTCGCTAGAATACATTGGGCAAGTGTTCTTTGAATTCTAAGGGATCTTTGGGGAACCCAAATTCAGAGCCTCCTATTTTCCTCATCATCCTCATTGGAGTTACATGTTTATTGTTACATTGATTGGACTAATGACCTCACATATCGTAAGTCGACCACATGGCTTCGCATCTTTCTTAAAGACTCTATTATTTCTTGGAAAAGTAATAAACAAGATATTAGCTCTCATTCTTCTATAGAGGTCGAGTGTCGTTTTATGGCATCCTACATTGCTAAAAGAGTTTGATTGTGTTGGTTAATTTCTAACATGAGAGTATCTTGTTTCAAACCAACTCTCATGTATTGTTATAATAAAAGTGTTATTCAAAATTCCCACAACTCAGTCTTTAATGAACGTACCCAACACATGAAGATTGATTGTCACTTCACTCTTCATCCCTTTCATCATAGAACAATTATTTTATCATTTCTATCCTCCTCCTTGCAGATTATTGATTTATTCACAACGAGACATTCCATTAAATATTTTTTTCGATTTTTAATTGATAAATTTGCATTGCTTCCTATTAATGCATCGTGAGTTTGGGATAATATGTTAGATAATAATGTTAATACTATTATATAGTTTTATTGTATCTTAGTAAGAGTAGTTTAATATTTTCTTGTATTTAATATTTATACTCTATTGGAAATCTTAACCTCTCATATTTTTTCATTTTATTGAAACTATAAGTTAAAAAGTATTCTTATATTGTTTTTTTAAAAGGCAAAAGATGTTATAACTAACATAAGAAGGGCATAAGGAATGCCACTATAAGATACAATATGTTCTGCAAATAAACAACAAGCATACACAAAAAAAAAAACTCCCAAAAAAAAAACCAACCGCTAGACAAATACGACACTAGACAAAACTACAAAGAACAATAAATGGCACCACAAAGATAAAAGACCACCCACACTTAGTACCAAAAAAGATCAAGAAAATCCAAAAACAATCTGCGAGAGGAAACAAAAAACTAAAGTCCAAAATGCTACTACCACCTATCGCACATCAACTTTGAACTATAACACAGCAGCAACAGAGACAGTCACCCACAAACCAGAAACAAGCACAACTCTACACCTGGAACTGAGCAACTGAGATTTGGATCACTGACAAAGACTTGAACCTCGCGCACTCCTGCAACACAATTGTCGAGCCTGAGTGGAAAAGAAACCGCAACCAACAAGCACCCTGAAGAACAAAACTACAACGCCAACCTCATTCTACAGCAGGAATCACCCCCTCCAATCCACACACAGACGACGAACCAGAACCTCCACAAAACCAAACCAAGGCAACCACAGAACACGGACATACGGAGGAGCCGCTCCCCAACCTCAATAAACACACGCCAAACACTCAGTAGATGATGCATCTCCAAGACATAATCTTCGCCTCATCTAAGATTCTCTCTTCTTCTAAAATATTATCCTTAAAATATTTATTATTCCTAGCTTTCCATATAGCCAAAACTGTAGCAGTCCATATGCAGGCCAAATAAGACCTTGATTTTCCTCCTCTTCCATGCAAACCTGCAACATTTTCTAAGTTCGGTGTTGCCTCAAGAGTAAAATTAAAAGGGACTTCCAACCATTTGAATATCTCAAGCCCAACAAACTTCAAAAAGGAGAAGTTATAAAAAGGTGAGGAATAGATTCTCTCTCATCACACCCAAATAGATATTTATCTCCATCTTCACTTACCAAACCAATTTTTCTGAGGTTATCTCTAGTCGGCAACTTGTTTTGAACCAGCCGCCACAAAAACACCGAGATATTTGTTGGGATAGTTTTGTTCCATATCAATTTACTAAGAAGAAAGTTAGAAACAACATCACCATCAAGTAAAACCTTGTAAGCATCTCTCACAACATACCCTTTAGATCCACCCTAAGACCATCCTGAGTCTCCTACATGCTCCAATTTATCTTTGAACCAATTTTTTCTACTACCCCACCCCTCTCTATCAAGGGAAGACAAGTCCCTCCACCAAATAGAACCTCTTTTAACATTAACATTATTGAACTCTAATGAGTTGCCATATTTGTAGGATAAAACTTTGAACCATAACCCGTTATTATCAGTTTTAATTCTCCACAACCATTTTCCAACTAAGGCCATGTTAAACTTTCACATATTCTTAATCTCGAGTCCCTCGACACTAACCTCTCTACATATCTTATCCCAACTGACCCAATTAATCTTTTTATCTACCTCACTCCCATCCCAAAGAAATTGTTTTAAAATAGATTCAATTTTAGAGATGATACCTGATGGAGCTTTGAAGAAGGAAATAAAGTAGACTGGAAGAGCGGACAAGACTGGTTTTATAAGAACAACCCTCCCGCCAATAGATTAACTTTTATTAGCCCACCTTGACAACCTTCTGTGCACTATATCTATCACTGAGTTCCACGAAGATAACAATCTACGACTAGCACCAATTGGTAATCCCAAGTGATAGAAAGACGTATTGCCCACATTGCAATTCAAGCTATTTGCTGCCTCATGAATCCACTCAGATTTAACGTTCACCCCTACTAGGAGACTTTTGTGGAAATTCACTTTTAGGCCAGAAATTAGTTCAAACAGTTTTAGGACAAATTTGATGGCTCTTACATTCACTACGCCAATTTTGTCTTTTAGCAGCGCATCTACAAAAGCGCTGATATAGGGCTTGGTAAAAACAAAATTAAAAAAGAAGAGGAAAAAGCGCTGGTAAAGGGGGGGGGGGTATGAAAGCGCTTTTAGAAAGCGCTGATATAGGGGGGTATGAAAGCGCTTTAGTAAAAGCGCTGGTAAAGGGGGGATATGAAAGCGCTTTAGCAAAAGCGCTGCTATAGAGGGGGTGTGAGAGCGCTTTATTAAAAGCGCTGGCGTAGCCCTTTTAAAATTAATTTTTTTAAATAAAATAACAAAAACTGTACGCGTTCTTTGCCTCTCTCAGAACTCTATTTTCACGAACAGTGCTTTCTTCTCCAACGAACTCAGAGCCCTAGCCTCCGTCCTTTGTCGCCGTCGCCGTTCTATTGCTCAGATACTAAAACCCTATTATCGCTGTCGCCGTTCTTCCATCAGATACTAAAACCCTATTGTTGCCGTCGTCGCCTCGCTCTGACCCTCTCTCTTTTCGTCTCTGCAACTCCGTCTGTTGCTACTCCGGCTGTCTCTGCTTCTTCTTTTCAAGTTTCCCCTCACAAACGCCATTCTCCAACTCCTGGTAAATTCCATAACACTGAAATTAGATTTATTCATTTCAATTGAATAACAATGTTGTGGTTGAAAATATAATCTGAGAGTATAATATGTTTGATTTCTGGTTTGATGCTGAGAGATTACTATGTCGTTATGCTGCCGACAATCGATATGTTGTGAAAATACTTTGATACACTCTCCTGCTTAGGAAAATTATATATATGAACATGATTTTAGTGTTTATTCATATGTTTTCTATAGTTGAAATTCTGTTTTTATCTTTGATACATAGCTATAAAAGATTTTTCTTTCCTTAGATTCGGTTCACCTGATGCTTATAATTGTTGGGTTGATAAACTATCTATGGAATTTGTTGAATTAGTAACTGCCTGTTATTAGTTTCTTGAGGTGAATCTTTCCCTTTATTTGTCAATGAAAGTTCGGTCTCTGATATCTCAGTTTTCTATGTAATCTCATTTGCCTTTAGTTGGTTCCTCCCATTAATCTCTATCTTAGTTGTCTGATATATTAATCCCCTGGTGTGTTGATCTAGAAAATGTGTATACATGTTCTAAGGTTTATGAATGTTCAATGTTTTCATCTAAAGTGTGCTTCTTATGATTTCATGTGCATCCTCCATTAAAAGGTTACAGTTGTTATAAGTAATCTAGTAATTTTGATAAATGAAATGTTTTGATTAGGAATTGTAAAATTCATACGCGGCAACAACACTTTTCTAATCTTTGAGAACTTATTAAACTTCTTGACATAGCTTAGTAGTTGTTATAAATTGTTACAAATTGTGTCTAATATGTCATGTCTAATTAGTTTCAATTCAAATTGAATTATTATTATAATATTCTTATATAATTTCAATATGTGTTAAGATAAGATTCAATAGCCTCTTCTTGTTCAATTAGTTACGTGAATAATTAGTATTTTTGTTTAGCTTACTTAACAATAAAACCATGATTTACTATTGTTGTTGTGGCTGCCCGGATACTAATAGCATGATAAGACCATGAGTTAATTCTTGTTTTGCCCACTTTTGAACTTAATTGGAATATACCATGAACTTGTTGGTTTTTAAGCTATGGAGTATGGCCTCATTTTTATGTATACTCACATTAATGCACTACTTATGCTATTACAGATAGTTCCAGCATCATTTGTATATAAACTAATTAGTGGTTGAGTCGGTTTTTATTGTATGAAATTTTTTATAATAGAAGTTTTCTTTCCTTTGAATTAGCAGTGTTTCCCGGCCTAGTTCGACGTACAACGCTCAATCTCTACGTTTTCTTGAGTTCGGTAAAATCCGAGGTAAATTTCTTTCTCAAATTACTGGTATTGTGATGAATTTGTCTGATATTGCGTGAATATATATGTTGCATTTTATTGCTCCGGATTCGTTCTGTATATATTGTGTTGTGCCTTAATTAGTTGTTTTTGTTTAGATTAATTAAGACATGGATGAAAAGCATGTGTATAAAAGCATGGTCTCCCCTTTTTTTTTTTTGCAATCAGTAATAAATACACATGTAAAAATGCTTGTCTACCCATGTCATTTTATACTCTTCAATTAAGTTTTTTATTTTATATTTTTCAGGAATATCTTTGCTAGATAGGGGTTACTTGTGAAGAGTGAAAGTTTGATCGTTTTCAAGAATCTTACATTGTGTGGATCTAGAAGTTGCTTACTTCTATACAGGTAATTAATTGTTCTCTCTCGCCAAAGTAATATGTTGCGTTTTATTGCTTCGGATTCATTCCGTGTATACTTTGCGTTTTAACAAAAACGTATTATACCGTTTTGTGCCTTAATAATTAGTTGTTTTTGTTTAGCTTAATTAAGACATGGATAAGACATGGATGTTTTCAAACCGATTGTCGAAAGAGTACGAGAAAGGGGTATGGGAATTCGTTAAGTTTGCGGTTGCGCACGCCGAAGACCCGATTCGAATGACATGTCCTTGCTTGGGTTGCTGTTATAGGGGTCAGGTTGACGGGGATCAGTTGGCATCGCATTTACTACGGTTTGGAATTGATAGAAGTTATACATGTTGGAACTTGCATGGTGAGAAAAGTAATGGGAATGTTGAATCGAGGTTTAATATGACGTATGCTTCAAACGACGATTGCACAGACACATACGATTATGATCGAGTCGAAGAGATTGCAGAAGCGCTTGAAGAAGATCTTGAGGATTGTCCCAAAATGTTCGAGAGGTTGGTAAGCGATGCAGAGAAACCGTTGTATGATGGTTGTACAAAATTCACAAGATTGTCTGTGGTGTTAAAGTTGTACAACTTAAAGGCGGACAATGGATGGTCGGATAAAAGTTTCACAGAGTTATTAGCCCTTATGAAAGATATGCTACCAGAGGATAATGTTCTTCCCAATCGAACGTATGAGGCCAAAAAGATGTTGTCCTCTATTGGCATGAGCTATGATAAGATACATGCCTGTCCAAACGATTGTGTTTTGTTTCGAAACGAGTATGCACCGTTAAATGAGTGTCCTAAATGCGGTGTCCCTCGATATAAGGAAAAGTTATCTCCGGCAAAAGTCTTATGGTATTTTCCTATAATTTCGAGATTTAGACGCATGTATCGTAGTGAAACCGATTCAAGACACTTGACTTGGCATGCAGATGAAAGAATTATTGATGGAAAGTTGCGACATCCGGCAGACTCACCACAGTGGATGAAAGTTGATAATGATTATCCTGAATTTGGAAAAGAAGCAAGAAACCTTCGCTTGTCATTGTCTACTGATGGAATGAACCCGCATGGTATTCAAAGTATCTCGCATAGCACATGGCCTGTGATTCTTATGATTTATAACCTACCACCGTGGCTATGATGAAGCGTAAGTACATGATGTTATCTATGTTAATTTCTGGGCCTAAACAACCAGGGAATGACATAGACGTATACTTGGCACACTTAATCGAAGATTTAAAGTTTTTGTGGGAGAACGGTGTGGAGGTTTACGATGGGTATAGGAAAGAAAGTTTCAACTTGAGGGCGATGTTGTTTGGAACAATTAATGATTTTCCAGCATACGGAAATCTTTCAGGGTACAACAATAAAGGTCAAAAAGCGTGTCCTGTTTGTGAAGATGAAACTGATACGACACAATTGGATCTTTGTCAGAAGAATGTCTTTCTCGGTCATCGTAGATTCTTAAATTCTAATCATCACTACCGTTGGTGGAGAAAAGCATTCAATGAAAATGCCGAACAACGTACAACCCCGCCTTTTTTGACAGATGATCAAATTTTTGAAAAGCTGAAAGATGTGAGCACTCAGTTTGAAAACCATTATGAATCATTTAGTTTTCGAATGTCAATTCTGAACCGTTACATTAATTATTTTTTACATGATAATTTTAGACTGCTCCTACAAAACCCGCAATTAAGGGTAAAGGAATTTTGAAGGAGGACGAGTCTCTTGCATCACTAAAAGAGGTACATTTAAAGTGTTAATATATGATCTGAATCTAAAACTGCATGATTTTATAATTTACCTAAGTTATATGATTTTTAGGTATCTGCTCGGGGGTCACAACAAGTGACGCAACAAGTTCGTAGCGTACCACCCAAGGAAAAGGGTCCTCCGAAGCCAGGGGCAAAAAGAGGTGCTTTTGTGCCTCGATACCGGCAGATGCTCGAAACACTTGTTGATATGTCAGATATGACGACAGGTGCTTTCCGTGAAATTAATATGGATGAAACTGTCTTTGGTATTGAATTCCTCGAAAATGTTGCACTAGATGACATGCATGAGATTTTTACGCATGACCAATTAGGCGTCGGTAATATTCACTCATACATCCGGTAATCCGATGAATATATTATTTAATTAGTTGAATAATTTATTTACACATTTCAATAAAAATAATCTAATGTTTTTTATGTTTTTATTTAAGGTTGTTGTATGACAAAGTGTTGCGCGGAACTGAATTGTCAAACAGATTCCATTTCGTGTCTTCCGCCCATTGCAGCGGACAGACAATTGCTACAGAACCGGAATCAGTTAGACATCACTTAGTTGATAGATTCCTGACCACCGGCAATACAGGAAGCCTGTTTCTTTGGGCGTATAATACCCGACCAGTAGGGTTAGTTTCTCATTCTTGGTTCATCTAATCTTTGTTTCTTTTGCGTAGCAAAATTTTCATATAAACTTTTGTTTTAATTTATAGAGCACACTGGTTGTTGCTTGCTATCAACCCTATAAAAGAAGTGGTATATTTTCTGAATTCGGTAGATGGTGAGTGGACCAATTATCCGGCTATGAAGTCAATGATTGATACGTAAGTGAGATCGTTCTAAATAATCATGTATATTTATATATTTAATTATTTGTGAGATTGATCTAAATATATGCTTTTATATTTTTTTTTAGATCAATACAAGTGTTTCGAAGTCAAAGAGACGCACAGGTATCCCGGACTAAATCAAACAACATTACTTGGATCAAAGTGCAGGTACATTAATTTTCACAATTTTGCTTATAATAGTTATGCTACGTGATAAAATAAGACAACTATAAAATCTTTTTTTTTCTATGTAGTGTCCGCAACAGCGAAACAGTTATGATTGCGGATACTTTGTTTTGAGGTTTCTTATAATTTATTACATTTAACTAAATCATTCATATTATGTTTTTGTTATGTAGTACTTTGATGACTTCTATGCTGCTTCTTACACGAGACTTAAGTTGGAAGAAATCAAAGAGGAATTGTGTCAATTTTATATTCAGCAACTATTCATATAGGTATGAATACATTATTGTGTGAAAAGTTTTATGAATACATTACTGTGTGACGGATTTTGATAATGACTTTGTGTTTGAGTTTCTTTGGTGGATGTTGGTTCATTTTGCTTAATATTACTTGACGATGATGACGTTGTTATATGAATCAAGTTTATTTTTGTTGTTGTTAAGTGGTGCTGATATAGTTTGATTTGAGACTGGATTGATGACACATTATTACATTGGCGGATTGAGTTGCAAATCACATGAAATTGTTGCTAATAATATTGTTGATGTTACTGAATGACAATTTGTTTTCTTGGAAAATTTGAAGTATAAATGTTGGAGCCTTTAATTGTGTTTGAGCAAAGTTAGTTTAATTGACCGTGTTGTTCTGTTCATACTTTGCAGGACCAGGACCGTGCGCTCGTCGGATTTTTTACATTTCGGGCTTATGTTCTGATTTAGTTATTGTTAGAGATGAGTTAGTTATATGTATCTGATTTAGTTTGTTTGAGATGAGTTAGTTACATGTGAATTGAACTATAATGGTGTATATATATATATATATATATATATATATATATATATATATATATATATATAATTTTGGATTATAATGGTATTATATTGATATTATATTGGTATTATATTGGTATATAATGTCCTACATATGGTTGAAAATATTACAAGTTGAAAATATATTGCAGGTGAGTTATGTTCTCATTTAGTTATTGTTAGAGATGAGTTAGTTATATGTATCTGATTTAGTTTGTTTGAGATGAGTTAGTTACATGTGAATTGAACTATAATGGTATATATATATATATATATATATATATATATATATATATATATATATATATATATATATATATATATTATTTTGGATTATAATGGTATTATATTGATATTATATTGGTATTATATTGGTATATAATGTCCTACATATGGTTGAAAATATTACAAGTTGAAAATATATTGCAGGTCAAAAATAAATATAGGTTGAAAATATTACAGGTTGAAAATATATTACAGGTCGAAAATATTACAGGTTGAAAATAAATATAAATTACAGGTTGAACTGGGAGGCTTAAATTACAGGTTGCACTTTAAAATACGGCGATTAGCAACGATAGCGCTTTCAAAAGCGCTCTTAAAGGCCTATCTACGAAAGCGCTTTATAACTAAAAGCGCTGCCTAAGATAAAAAAAACATAAAAGATAAAAAAAGTGTAACCTACGAAAGCGCTTTCTAGAAAAAGCGCTGTTATAGAGGATGCTACGAGAGCGCTTTTCTGGATAAAAGCGCTGCTATAGGGGAGGCTACGAGAGCGCTTTTGGCGTTTCAAAAGCGCTGTCGTTACCTACGGCAGCGCTGGCTTTGGCAACGCTTTTAAGCGCTCTAAATGACCAAAATAAGCGATGTCGTAGCCCTTGTACGGCGTAGTGATTTTCCCAACTTCTATCACCTATAATCAAGGTGTCATCGATAAACTGAAGATGCGTCACTTGATTGTCACTTCCTTCGAATTTGAATCCTTTGAATCTAGCCATCTCCACTACTTTCTGCATTATGATATTGAATCCCTCAGCTGCTATTAGGAATAAAAAAAGGGGAAATTGGGTCTCCCTATCTAAGACCTCTAGACATCTTGAACTCTTTAGTCGGGCAGCCATTCCCAAGAATTGATACACTTGCAGATCTCAAACACGTGTTTATCCAACCCTTCCATTTTTCATGGAAACCCATTTTTTTCATTACAAAATTTAAGTAACCTCAATCAATTGAATCGTAATCCTTTTGGAAATCAACTTTGAAGAGGATATTTTATCTTTGTTTTCGATGGGCCTCGTTGACAATTTCATTAGCAACCAAAATAACATCTAAGATCTGCCTCCCCAGCAACAAAAGCAGATTGATTCTCAGAAATCACAATATCAGTCACCTGTTTTATTCTATTAGGCAACACCTTTGCCACCACTTTATAGATACATCATATAAGAGAGATGGGACAAAAGTCATTCGACTCGATAAGATTCTCCTTTTTTGGGATTAAGACGATAAACGAGTTGTTAGTTCCTTTAGCCAGCTTGCCATTAACATGGAATTCCCTCATCAAATTCACAAAGTCAACCTTAAGTTCTTCCCAAAAATCTTTCACAAAGCCCATGCTCACCCCATAGGGGCCTGGACTTTTACCATTGTCGCATTCCTATACTGCCTTTTTCACCTCTTCTCCTGAAAATCTTTTATCAGACTCTCATTTTGCTGCTCACTAGTATGTGTAAACATACCATTTTCAAGTTCAGGTTTACTTCCCTTATTATGAAATTGAGCTTTGAAATGGTCCAAAATCGACTTCGGTTACTTTCTCTCCATTTACTGTAAGACATAAGATCTCATTGTGTTTCGCTCTACGCTTCACGACTCCGTGAAAATATTTGGGATTCGTATCTCCTTCTCTCAACCACCTTACTCTAAATTTTTGCCATTGCAAACTACAATAAAAATTAAACAGCTTAAGGAACATTGCTGCTGCCTCTTGTTTTTGCCACTTTCTATTCCATAGATAAATCTGTCTCCCTCGTCTCATTTGCCTATTTGTTTACTTTTTATTGTTGAAAAATCAAACATAAAGAAAATAAAGAACATAATGTCAAAACTCCAACATAAAAGAAAAAACTAGGGCCGTTTCCCAAACTATAAACCTTAACTTCAATTCGACTAAAAATATATTAAAATCAAGTTTATACTCTTAAAATCAATTATAAAAGCTCCAATAATAGAATCAAATTTAGGCTTAGTACACTGCCGACTTAAAAATAGTTCCAGTTTTTGCATTATTGAGAAATATCAATCCATTCCATGCAAACAAATTGTGGCCACATAAACTTATCCAAGATAAGTTTTTGTATCATGCAAGCAGTGAAGTGAAGGTTCAAACATTCATTTTCCTTTGTCTCAATCCCATTCCCTTCCTAAGTCCTATTCATCCTGTTCCATATGTTTGGTTGTTTGTTGCGTTGTCTTGTTTTTGTTACCAACTATATTAGTTGTTGAACCTAAACTTCAAACTTCAATACCATCACGTGTTCATCGCACCTTTCAAAGGCTAATTACAAACATTTTTAATAAATAGCTTAAATTATTACTAATCAAGTGATTTGACTCAAATTGTAAATAATATTCAATTAAAGTCTCATGTAGACTTTAGAAAATTAATTACAACTAAATATAATTAAAACATCCTTTTGAGTCGTTGTCCCAAATATTGACATGTTAGTATTTCTTAAGTTTTATTTTACAATACAACTATATTTCAATACAAATTAATTTAAGAATAAATATACCTTTTGTTACATCGAAGTAATATATGTTACATTTGAATTGATTTAATAATGAATATATATGTTGGCACTACAGTTCTTTTCTTTGTTTTAAAATCATACAGAGACAAATACAGTGTGTCACTAAAATATTATTATAGTAAAAAAATATCAAACATGTCTACTAGCTAGACTACTTCTATTGGTTGACACATAATAAAAAAATTAAGAAAATAGTTATGCTCATCCTTTCCTTGTTATAGTTTATCAATATATTATATAGAACCACGATTCTTTTTCTTCTTCTTAAAATCACGAGACAAATATGTCACTAAAATATCATTATAATAATAAAAAAATAAAACATGTATTCTTCCACTGGCTGGCACGTAATAAAAAAAATAGATATATTCCTTTATATATATATATATATATATATATATATATATATATATATATATATATATATATATATATATATATATATATATATATATATATATATATATATATATATATATGCTTATCCAATGAGAACTGATATCTTTTGTGAGAAAGAAGAACTATCGATATCAACCATTTGATTTGATAAATGCTCAAGATTTAAAAATTTCATATAAAGAGCACTTTGTTCTTTATAGAATTTTTTTTATTATTGTTAATATTTAAAATTTTCATAAAAATTGAATCTTACCAAAAATATTATTCTATATGCTATTTAATTTAATAGTACATTTTATTTCCAAACTCTCTTGATTCTTTAAATTTGTTTTAAAAAAATCATCTTCTATATTTTTTTATTGTTAGGGAGTTTTGATATTATTTATTTTATTAAAATAGCCATTACTGTAAAATAAACATGTTTAAGGTGTAGAACTTTATTTAATTTTTGTTGACTCAGAGTTTTATTTATCTCTCACCTATATATTCATTTATTAAAAATGTTGAGGAATTTGAAATTATAACCTATATTTTACTTTGGATGATTTATTTACTAGTTAGAAAATTATTATTTTAGCAAGTTCTACTAAAAAAAAAAACATTATTGATTTATCATCTATATTTTTATTTGATTAAAAATATTTCTATTATACGAAAAAAAAATTTTCATTTAATTTATTCGTTGTGTTTCATTAAAAATATTAAAAAAATGTAAGTATTATTAGTATTTTAATTTGGATGATTTATTTATTTGCGTGTTTGGAAATTTTTATTTTTACAAATTTTATCATTGTGATTATTTTAATAATTTATACTATTGTTATAATATTTTAATAATCATGTCCCCTCTTAATTATTGGCAAATTATAAACTTTGATCTTATTATTTATTTATTTATTTTCAATATAAAATTATCCTTCTTGCAAGAATGAAAATATTTTTCAATATGCTACTTGCAAGAATGATAACTTCATATCCGAAAAAATTAAATAAATAATAAGATTAAAATTTCTAGTTTGCCAATATGTTCACAATTATTAAAATATTATAATAATAGTAAAACTTATTTAAAATAGTCACCATGGTAAAATTTGTAAAGTTAAAAAAAAAATTGAAACTAAATAAATCAACCGAATTAAAATATCCAAAAAAATCTTTAACAATACAAAAATATAAAATATGATTTTTGTTATAAATAATAATATCTGGAACTCTCTAACAATACAATAAATAATAATATTAAAAAAAATTATATTTCATACATGTATATTTTAGTAAAATAAATAATATTAAAATTCCATAATAAAAAAAATAGGTGAATTCTTATTTACCCAACTCAAAAAGTTGGGTAAGGTTACCTTTAGTATAAAATGCATTGAAAACATCAAACAATTATTCTATATAATAAATAATTAAATACATAAAAATTAAATGGTGTCATCTGATTGGTGGAAGGTACACTACCTATCTTTTTGCGATGGGTAGAGAAGTTCTCCCCAAAAAAATATGATTTTATTTTGCAATAGATATAAAGGATCAAGAGAGTTAAAAAAATTGTACGAGATATCATGGAAAAATAAAATTTTATATATTAATGGTAAAATCAAAAAGCATATTGAAAAATATTTTTGGTAAGATTATATTTTTATGAAAATATTAAACATAATAGAAAAGATTCAATAAAGTGCTCCCAATGTCAAATTATTAAATCTTAAGCGTTAATTAAATCTGATGGTTGATATTAATAGTTCTCGTTTCTCATAAAAGATATCAGTTCTCACCGGATACGCTCCATATATATATATATATATATATATATATATATATATATATATATATATATATATATATATATATATATATATATATATATATATATATATATATATATATATATATATATATATATATATATATAGGACGACTCAAGTGAGAATACTCGGTTATTATGAGAAATGAGAACAATGAATCATGATCATTAAATTTTGATTTTGTTGAGGATTTTTAATTAATTTTTGAGGATTTTTCAATGTATCCATGGAATCTTTTAGCCACCTAACGCAATTTCAATTATATTTTTTTAAAAAAGAAATTTGGTTTTTTCCATAGCCTCTACTGAAGCGTTAAAACATAGTAAAACTTAAGGTTTGAAAAGGAGTGTTCCGTAGATGTCCCTACGAAATATTCGGTTATACTTTAAATCAATTATATTTCACTCCAAAGTGTTCTCACTTGAGTCGTTCCCTATATATATAATGTGAGAATGAATCTGAACCATTAGACTTTAAAATAAATTGTGGAGATTATGTGTCATTGTTTTTTCTCTCTACTCCATCATTTATTTTAATAACGGAGGAGAGAGAAAAAAAAATTGACACATAATCTCTACCATTTATTTAAAAATATTTATATATTATGACAGCTCGATAATATTATCATATATATCAATTTTATAAAATTTAACATCAATCAAAAATTATTTGACATATCAATGAAAATTTTCAATTCTCTTTAAATATTAATTTTGATGAAAATTATTAATTTTGATCATTCTCTTTAAATATCAAATATTTTTTATTGATGTTAAATTTTATAAACATGATCTATATGATAATATCTTTCAATTCAACGATGGATCTTGTTATACGGATATGCGGTAAATCACACACACAAATATTTTTTATTGATGTTAAATTTTATAAACATGATCTATATGATAATATCTTTTGATTCAACGATGGATCTTGTTATACGGATATGCGGTAAATCACACACACACACACACACACAAAGATATGTTAAAAGAATTGATCAAATGATCATATTAAATGAAATTAAAAAATATATATTGCATATTCTTTCTCCTAAAAAATATGCTATTTATAAGACCATTTGATCGAATGCTATAAACAATTGAGTTTTGGTGTAAGTCTTTCAAACTTACACCTACAACGATGGACTTAAGCATCTAATGCGATGAAAGAATGGCTGACATACAAGGTTAACACCACAACACTCAAGTCAATATGAGTGTAATATGAGTGAATGAAATTTGAATTCAAAAGTAGCTGAGAAATGATGTGTCTTATATAGGAACGAAATTATAAGAGCTTGTTGGTCTATAATCACGAAACAGGAAGATTTGTTTGATGTATCTTTGATTGAGATCACATGCATTCCTGACTATGATAGCATACATGTTGCGTCACTGACGCAATGGATCGTTCTACTCTCTCACCGTAATTGTAGGACCTACTGTCTTGGTCCAGAACAGTTGCCCCCAAGCCATTGTGTCATACCCCAAAATTTGCCCATGCTATTTTTCATACATAAAACCAAATCAGAAGACAAAGCTCCAAAACACACTCTCCTATACAAAAGCTCTGAACTAGGGTTTGATTAATTCAATGGAAAATCATTGAATCAATGGCTCAAGGTGGTTCCATAGGTTCACCAACATCCCAAAGTATATCCATATAAAGTTTCAAGACAAACAGAGAAAACTTAGTCCCTCAAATCATGATTAGGTCAACAGTCGACTCTCAAGGGCAAAACAGTCATTTCAAGCCAAAAATACAGTCAAAGTTCAAGATATTTGGTCAATAACATCCTCATAACCCTAAAATCATCATTTGATCAAGGGTTGATCATGATGATGCAAAGAAAGATCAGAAAAGTCAAAAGTCAAAAGTTACTATTTTAGACATGAACTGAAAAAGTCAACCAAACTTTGAAAATTCACCAAATATTCATACTTCATCAGAAAAATTCCCACCAAAGCTCATTTTGAAGGGAATTCATTCCTCTATCTAATGGTCCAAGAATCAAAGCCCATAGGTCAATGGTTTAAGAGATGTGGCTTCATACATTATAGGTCCTTTTTAAAGGTCAACAAAAAGACATGTTTTTCAAAAGGACATAAAATAAGAATGGAAAAAGATTTTGATGTGAGACCAAAGACAATGGTTAGAGGACTCTCTAAGGTTTCTAAAAAGTCTTATAACACTTCCATACCTCAAAAAATGAGAGAGATAGGCTTTGTCAAAGTTGGGCTATTTTGGAGGGAAAAATGTGGAAGAATTTGGATTTTTTGCAAGTGGGCCCAAAATCTTTTGATTCAATCTTGCTTCCCAAGTCATCTAGAGGATCCAAAACCTATGCCACGAAATTTTGATGATTATTTGATTTTTTATTGGTTTTTTATTTATTAAAATATGATTTAAATCAAATAAATCAAAGAAATTTGAAAAGATTTGGTTCAATTATATTTTTCAATCAATTCAATCACCAATAATATCCAATAATCATACAAAATTCGTGCAAGGGTTAATTGGTAGAAAAAGATGGGATTTGAATCATATTTAGAAACATATTTCAATCATATTTTCCAAAATTGCAAATCAAAGATTCAACAAGATTTCTTTTGGTTTTATTGACCTAAATTAGTCTCTTATAAGTACTGAGCAGAGCCAAATGCTAGGGTAACAATTTTCTGCAGCCAAAGAAGCCAAACCCGAGCTTCAAAATTCTTCAAAATCTCAAAACTTGAATTTTGCATTAGAGGACAATTCAAGGCCTTAGATCGATCAAAACACCTTCCTGGATCATCATTGAGTGAATCCCAATCGCTTCCAAGCATTGAAACATCAAGAACAAAGCACTGTAAGTCGTTCTTTGTCCGATTTTAATCTTCTTCGATTTGCATCAAATAAGCATCCATACTTAAAATAAATTGCATATTATTGTTTATCTCGGTGTTTTTATCGTTTCTGGAGAATTTAGTGCGTTAATGTGTTGTTATGAACGATATGCCATTATTAGGGTTTGATACTCCGAATCGGGTTTTTTTAAACTAACCAAAATTGGACCAAATTGAAGCCATGGTTGAGTTCGCAAGGATGAACCGAGTTGAACCATGGTTTTCCTGTAAATTATCATGCGTGTTTGGCTGTTTTAGCAATCGACAGGTGTAGTAGGTTCAGGTTTTTTATAGCGCATGTGTGCAGAACGCTGTAAAAGCGTGATGGATGTTTCTCAAGGAAGAAGACGACCACGTGTCTTCTCCCCAGTGGCCAGAAAGAGCGCGCGGAGGGATTTCAAATTCCAGGGATCACACGCGTTAAGACATATGCGTTATGGTGTTCCTTCGATCCAGCAGCCGTACGATCTCCTCTCCTCTCAATCCAACGCACACGACCACGCAAGCGCATCATACACCCTCCTCGCCTGCTGCATCTGATTAAAAGTTAAGTTTTTTTTAATTTTTTTTATTTATAATTACACAGCCACGTTAATATATATATATATATATATATACTTATTTTATTTTTTCTTTTCTTTCTTTTAATCCATATTATCTTATATATATATAATATAAAAAACTTCTATATTTTTTTCTTAAGACTTTTTTTTGTTATCTAATAATCATTTTTATTTTCCTTTAATATTCTATTTTATTTATATTTTTATTATAAATCATATTTATTTAATTAACCATGTTAAAACTATTCAAAAATCATAATTATTTCATTTAAATTCCAAAAAATTTCGTAGATACAATTTTACGCTCGATTTAATTTTCTGAACCTGATTTAATTAATTAGGTCGCGAGACCAATAATTAATTAAATCAATTCATCATTATACTCTATTTGAATCTCAACCAGGATTGGTGATACACTGATTTGTTTTCCTTTCTGTGTTTTATCAGGGTTAGTGACATGATTCGTCCCAAGGGCGCGCCTTCAACAAACCTCGAAGTTAAGTAATTTAATTTTAATTTAATTTAAATTATATCTAGATTATTTTGATATTAGGGTTTGTTTTGCATTCATCTCTTTCTGCCTTGCCTTTTCAGGGTCAACCCTAAAGGCGCCCAACCAACCATATCAGATCAAATTCGAAGCTAAGTATCTATTTACTTTGTTTATTTTAAATTTCTTTATTCGTTATTTTTAGGATTAGTGACGTTTGCCTCCGAACCGATAATGCACTCACCCCTCTGTTTATTCTTTCTTTTCCAATTTTCAGGGTTTGTCAACTGCCAAAGCTACGAGTATTGGTAACCCTAAACCCTATTCACAAATTATTACTTGTGTTAAACCTTTTCCCTTTTATTTTTATATCCCGCTGGTTTCAATTCCCCTCTCCTCCGCTGGTTACAATTTCCCTTCCCCATTATTATTGTTATATTATTGTGTGGTTAGTAATTATAGGGAGTGCAACTTATTAATTGAATTAGCATCACGTAATTTTATAAGATAACATAACTGAACATAATCACGTGATTGGTGCACACACGCACGCTTTTGGGTAACCCTCTCTGTTGCCTTGTTGCCTGTTGCCTTGTTGCCTGTTGCCTTTGTGTTTTGCAGAATAAGCCACGTCCCTCGAATTCGAGGATACCTCAGCCATGTTGCCTCGATAAAAAGGTCACGACCCTAATGATGCTGCCTTCGATACACAAATGACCTAGACCCTCGGATGTTGCCTACGAAAAGGCTGAGGTATCTTCTGGCTGCCTACGAAAATGGCTTATTCCGATCCTTGCCTTAGACTACCTGCCCTTCTATGGCATGGGATAGTCTTATGGCAAAGGATGCTTCGATGACCCTTCAACCTCCAAACGAAAGGCTTCCTGCCCTCTTTATGGCAAGGATAGACCCTTTCATTCTGAAAGGCAAAAAAGAGACCTATCATCTGAGTTTAAGGTAATAGCCCCTAATTGCCTTGCAATGCTCAAACCTTTTTATTATATTCTTTCTCATAATTTTTCAAAAGGGCAACGCTTATTCACAAGCTAAAGTCCCTATCTCTTTCATCTACATTTTCTAAATAAACGAGCAAGCAAAGCAATTAAGAGCCCATGGAAAACCATGGATGCAAAGGGTGCCTTACACCTTCCCTTTGCATAAATTACCCCCCGAACTCAGATTTTCTTTAAAAGGTTTTTTTTCTGTTTCTTTTTGCCTTTCCGAATATTGTTTGGATAAAATAAAAGTCGGTGGCGACTCATGCTTAACCGCGACATTTCGATCGATAAAAAGTCAGTTCACCGTATTACAGAACTGGCGACTCTGCTGGGGACAAATTTCGATAAAAGAGGGGTTACCTTAAAAGTTTAGGATTCACTTAAATGTCTTCTATTGTTTGCTTTGTTTGATTTAATTTTGCAGGGCTGTTTTGGGTATTCTGTTGTGTGAAAGATCCTAACCCGGATCTGAGTACCTTAGGTATGTGGCATGAGATCAGGGAGACTGTACGACATGTATCGTTATGGTTGAACTGGTGGCCACCGTTAGTGCGACGCTTTGGTTTGTCCTGATGGCCCTTGAATTTGATCGAGGAGACATTTGGCTACCGCGTGGTGTCATGAGCACTAATTCGCCTTTAGAACCTTAGTTGAACTTGACTTTGGCTTATAAGAAGTAGCGAGATGGCTGGCTTCGGATTCCTGACTGAAGCCGGTTGATACTCGATGCTACACTCATTGAGATTGGACTCAAGGGATGCTTTTGGCTGGCCGATTGAGTGCTATGTTGAGACAATGCCCACGAGAAAGATCAGGGATATGAGCACCATAGAACCTGGTTACTTTGTAGGACAGGATGAACCAACTAAACGAAAGGAAGAAGGGTATATACCTATGAACTTCATGCAAGCCTACCCTTAAGGCAATTGTGTGACTTGTTTGTGTTTGTTATCTACTTGGCATCATAACATCATAACATCATAACATCATGACATATCATAACCACTAACAAATTTCAAGGACCGAGAAATTTATATTTACACTGTTTTGTAGGACATGGCTTTTTCTACCAGAGATTATGTACGACTCAACTTTGTAGGGATACCTTCCGAGCTTAAGGAGCTCGCCTTGGAAGTCCCTGGAGACTCTAAGTTTGCTGAAAGACATGGTTATCTTCTTCGACTAGTCACCTCTCAATTTGAAGAAGATATGATGAGAGTCTTATGCCAATTCTTTGATCCCGAACATCATTGCTTCACTTTTCCGGATTATCAGTTGGTACCTACTTTGGAGGAGTTCTCAAACTTACTTGGTGTACCTATATCTAAGCATCTGCCCTTTACTGGATTGGAAAGCACTCCGAAACTCGAGACTATTGTTGCTGCACTTCACCTAAGGAGGTCAGACATCGCCTCCAACTGGGACACCAAGAATGGAGTAGAAGGTCTCTCAGCCAAATTCTTATTTGGAAAAGCTCGACAATTTCTGAAGGCCATGAGCTACCATGCTTTTGAAGATGTTTTGGCTTTATTAATATATAGTTTGGTTTTGTTTCCTAATCCTGATCAATTCATTGATGTGCACGCAATCAAGATTTTTCTGACTCACAACCCCGTGCCTACGCTACTTGGAGATATTCTACATTCCCTTCACTCTCGTGTCATGAAGAAGCGAGGGACTCTTATGTGTTGCACACCCTTGCTGGCTAGGTGGTTTATTTCGCACCTTCCACGCTCAGTAGTCAGAAACGATCAAAAGATGCAATGGTCTCGAAGAATCATGTCACTTTCTCACTCAGATATCCGTTGGCATGTTATGTCTCAAGAGTACGTCACTATCATCGATCATTGTGGGAAATTCCCTAACGTGCCTCTCCTTGGCATTAGAGGAGGAATCACCTACAATCCTTCATTAGCCCTACGACAATTTGGTTATGCTCGAAGGATGGTCCTCATCACTTGCTCATTGAAGGGGTTGTTTTCAACTATGAAGAAGATGTTCATAATCAACGCCAAGAGTTCATACGCGCTTGGAACAAGGTATACAGGGTGGATAGCAAAAGTTGGGGGCAAGAGAACTCCCTTCCCTCGGAACCTTATCTTAGATGGGTACGCACTCGCGCTCAACGTTTTGTCATGCCATATCCTTATGTTAGACCTGTGATTGTTGAACCTGAATGTGAAGAAAAGGTTCCTTTGGTTGTTCTCCATCCAGACATGCCCACTGATCTAGAAGAATTACAGAAGTCATGGGTTCAATTGAAAGAAGAAAGGGATACTTTTGAGGCTCAATTCCGCGCCAAAGAGAAACAAGTGTTAGAACTCACAAGGCTACTTCAAGCAGAACAGAACGTCAATAACTTTATCGGATCAAAGAGGAAGCGTCCATGGGAAGCTTGAAGAAATTCTAGTTTATTGTTATTATTATTCCTAGTTGTTTACACATTTACTTTTGTAAGCCAAAATGGCAAAGAACCATAAACTAAAGTACAATCTAATTATTATTATTATTATTAACAAAGCTTGTTCTTTCTTTCTTGTTTAAAGTGAATTTAAATTTTAAGGTCCTTGAAAACATTGCATATGCATAATCATATCATTCATAAACATCGCATCACAGGTTTCATAAAATCAAATGCCTCATCTTTGTTGCTGTTTATTTCAGTAAGAAAGATGAATCTCGAACAATCTGTCAAAAATCTTCAGGCTCAGAATAACCAGTTCCAGAAAATAATCTTTCACTTAGCCAAGGGGCAAGAAGAATTAAAGGCACTTCTATCCGAGAAGGAGAAGGACCAACAAAGGGAGCAAGGTGTGCAAGATAAATGGAAATCCAAACCTAAGCGATCATTCACTCCGTTGCACATGCCGATGTCTCAAGTTCTGCAACAACTGCTCAACCAGAACTTGATAACCTTATTACCTTCATATTCAATCCCTACAAATCCTGCTCCTGGGTATAAGTACCATGCGAGATGTGCTTATCATTCGAATAGCCCTGGCCATGACACAGAGGATTGTGGACCATTGAAGCATAAGATCCAAGACTTAATTGACAACAAGATCATTGACTTCAATTCAACTGGGGGACCTTACATGGCTAATACCCTGTGTAAACAACAAGTTGGGGAAGCTCTAATCTCCACATCAGCATCACAACCACAACATAAGCATAACGCGCCTAAAAGACAATTCACAAAGATCAACATGACTTTGGCTGAAGCGTTGCAACAGATGCTGAGGAAAGGGCTAATGACTTTGAGGGATCCTCCTCGGAATCCTAACATTTCGTCTCATCAGTATAATCCTAATGCAAGATGTGCTTACCACTCCGACAGCATCGGACATGACACTACCGATTGTTGGCTACTGAAGAATAAAATCCAAGACCTCATTGATGATAAGATGATTGATTTCAATTCACCCGAGGAATCTCATGTGGCTAATGCTGGGAACAATCAGAAAGGTCACAATGAACCCAACCAATCTGTAGGGACAATTCTGATCTCTACACCAGTTCCACAACAAAGATGCAAGTCAGGAGCACCTAGGCGTCAGTTCACGAAGATCAACATGTCACTGGCTCAGGCATTACAACATTTGGTGAAAGCAAACTTGATCACTGTGAGGGGTCCTCCTGTAAAGCCCAACACTTCCGCTCCCAGCTATAAGCCCAATGCGAGGTGCGCATACCACTCCAATAGCCCTGGACATGATACAAATGATTGTTGGCCATTGAAGAACAAGATTCAAGACATGATCGATGCTGGTGAAATTGAATTCCCTCATCCCTAGACTCCTATAGTGATCCCTGCTCCCAGGCACAATCACGACAAGAATGATTAATGTCATAGTGGATGAACTTTAGATCATTAAATTTACTTTCATTTGCAATTTCTATTCTGTTTGTTTAAACATTCAAATTATGATAGACATTATTTGTTTTAATAATCATCATCAGTGCATTGCATATATTTGTCTTGAATAGATTATTTCGTTATCACTCATTTTAAATTATGTCTTTATTCTGCATATGTTTTTGTGATACTCAACTCCTGCTAAAGTTGTATACCTTTTGAGGGAGGATGACGAAAATGATACCGCAACCTCATACAGTATGCTTTTGAGCGGACTATGCTGATGATGTACAGGCATTGTTTCAGTTCCTAAACAGTGGAGATATAAGGAGGATAATCCCTCGTCAACCCCTTTGAGCCTAAGAAGTAGAAGTTTCTTTCTTGTACTAATTAAAACCCTTGATCATAACCTGGGGCAGGGTAGTTCTCAGTTAATTTGGCTGTGCATTCTATTTTAAGAGAATCATTCAGTACACCTTTCAACAAAGGTTTCAATCACAAACGCTCAGCCGCACACATCAAAGAAGTGTCGGAAATGTCAATCAAAAGACAATGACGGTTCATCAATCATCAAACAAGGCAGTCAATATCTTTCAAAAAAAAAAAATGGAAAAAACATATATACAAAGAAAAGCCTGCTAAGTCAAAAATCAAAAAGAAGACTTAGGCAAAAATCAAGGCGTCCCGCTGACTGTAAGCTCCAAAGAGACAGTTCAGGCAAAAGTTAGGGATATCAAAGAGATGAAAAAAAGAAGTCAATAAATTCTTGAACAACTCAAAGTTGCGACTACCACAAGGAAGAAGTGACTGCCATCTCAAAAGTTCTCTCTGCTTATGAACCATCATCGTTATCAAAAACGCAAATCCAAAAGTCTCTTGGAACCTGAATGCATAAGTTGAGTTGACTGAGCTTAGGACTGAAGTTCATCACGAAGAGGGGTGGGTACAATCAAATTTTGAGCCATTATCCTTTGTTTCTTAAACCGTGAACCAAGCCACGTTACAACCCTTGAAAGTCCTAATTGAAGCATGGTTAGTTCGAAAGCATACTGTCACCAAAAAAAAAAAGGGTATCCTGACTCCTTGAGGTTTACCAAAAACGAGGAGTCGGTATTTCATTCTTACAAACATTATTACAAATATCATTTTTTTACAAGTGTCGTGTTTTTGCATCTCATGTTTTAAAGGTTTTTCAAAAATTCAAGACAAACGTATGCATTGCATCTCATGAATTCATTATTAGACATATTCTGCTACATAATTTCGAATGTTAGCATCAGAAAGAACTTGCACAGGGTACAACTAATGACTGAAAGTTATCCCGACAGACAAGATTACGCCAAGAAGCAATGTATCCTACGTATACAAGGGGCATGGCATGCTTTGCCCAATCAATCTGGGGCAATCCAGTCAAGATTATAAGAATCTCTCAAAAGCCAAACAATCAAAAGCATACACCTCAGGTGGGTTTCAAACTATTTGCCCAAACAATCTGGGGCAATCAAGTCAAGATTCCGAGAACCTCTCAATGATGCCAAAATAATCAGGGGCACGCATCCAAGAAAATCTGAAGCTACTTCTCAACCAACATAGGACATCATATTGGGCATATGATTACTAGGGGCATGTCTCCTAAAGTGCACATCTTATAAAGGCCTCGCAAGGCGAATCTTTCCAAAGTTCCTGCTAACTGGGGGCAAATCTATACAAGTCCAGTTTGACATTTTAAGTGACGTGTCCTAAATCAAGTAGTAGTTACTATAATACTGGGGGCAACTTTCACCCATGTCTCCCCACAAAGCCGGGTTCACAAGATCATATCCCCACAGAGTAATCATTAAGAAGATATCTTCAAACGCTCCCGATAGAGACATGACTGCCCAACAGAGTTTACATCTTCAACACTGTCGCTCTCCTCCAACATGATTTATCAATATCTTTATCACCAATCAGGGAACATCAAGTCACTGATCATCTCCAAGCAGAAATCATAAATTCCCAGCTGAGCATCTTCAAGACAAGATCAGACAGTACAATTACAAGGACATAAAGATCTACTTTCTTAATCAAAGACAACATAAATCATATTCACCTATCATATGTCATAAACATGTTCATACACTGCATACATTACCTCGTAATGAACTCATACATAACATGCAAAAGCTCTCATTTATTTTGAGGGATTCATTACATAACCCATGCATCATGACATTGCATAAAGATTAACCTTACCTTTTTCAGAATACAGGTACCGACAAATGAACGAAATCTCCAACTTTCCAAGATCTAATTCAGCTACTACGAATGGTACTGACACGATCAACGCTCAAAGATCTAATTCATTTACCACGAACGGTAATGACACGATCACTTTCAAAGTCTAATTCAGCTACTACGAACAGTACTGACACGACAAAAGATCTAATTCGGTTACTACGAACGGTACTGACACGGTCAACTCTCAGAGATCTAATTCTATCATCACGAACGGTGTAGACACGGTCACTGACCTTCTCAGTCTAATTCAGCTACTACGAACGGTACTGACACGACAGAAGATCTAATTCAGATACTACGAACGGTACTGACACGATCAAATTTCAGAGGTCTAAGTCTATCATCACGAACGGTGTGGACACGATCACTGGCCTTCCCAGTCTAATTCAGTCACTACGAACGGTGCTGACACGACAAGAGAATCTAATTCTATCATCACGAACGATGAAGACACGATTATCTCCTCAGATCTAATTCTATCATCACGAACGATGAAGACACGATCATCTTTCCAAGATCTAATTCAAGTATCACGAACGATACTGACACGATCAATTCCCAAGGATCTAATTCATCTACCACGAACGGTAATGACACGGTCAACGCGCAAACAACATCTTCTCAAAATTCAACTACCAGATGGCATCCACAAGCCCATCTCTGACAAAAGTCCCTACTTCAAATAGGGCAAATTTCTTGGTATTCTTATGTTCAATCATCTTCCACCTTCAGATACCGACTGGCGCGCAGACCACTCTACATCTTCAGGTTTAAGATAATTGAACAGGGGCAGCTGTCATACCCCAAAATTTGCCCATGCTATTTTTCATACATAAAACCAAATCAGAAGACAAAGCTCCAAAACACACTCTCCTATACAAAAGCTCTGAACTAGGGTTTGATTAATTCAATGGAAAATCATTGAATCAATGGCTCAAGGTGGTTCCATAGGTTCACCAACATCCCAAAGTATATCCATATAAAGTTTCAAGACAAACAGAGAAAACTTAGTCCCTCAAATCATGATTAGGTCAACAGTCGACTCTCAAGGGCAAAACAGTCATTTCAAGCCAAAAATACAGTCAAAGTTCAAGATATTTGGTCAATAACATCCTCATAACCCTAAAATCATCATTTGATCAAGGGTTGATCATGATGATGCAAAGAAAGATCAGAAAAGTCAAAAGTCAAAAGTTACTATTTTAGACATGAACTGAAAAAGTCAACCAAACTTTGAAAATTCACCAAATATTCATACTTCATCAGAAAAATTCCCACCAAAGCTCATTTTGAAGGGAATTCATTCCTCTATCTAATGGTCCAAGAATCAAAGCCCATGGGTCAATGGTTTAAGAGATGTGGCTTCATACATTATAGGTCCTTTTCAAAGGTCAACAAAAAGACATGTTTTTCAAAAGGACATAAAATAAGAATGGAAAAAGATTTTGATGTGAGACCAAAGACAATGGTTAGAGGACTCTCTAAGGTTTCTAAAAAGTCTTATAACACTTCCATACCTCAAAAAATGAGAGAGATAGGCTTTGTCAAAGTTGGGCTATTTTGGAGGGAAAAATGTGGAAGAATTTGGATTTTTTGCAAGTGGGCCCAAAATCTTTTGATTCAATCTTGCTTCCCAAGTCATCTAGAGGATCCAAAACCTATGCCACGAAATTTTGATGATTATTTGATTTTTTATTGGTTTTTTATTTATTAAAATATGATTTAAATCAAATAAATCAAAGAAATTTGAAAATATTTGGTTCAATTATATTTTTCAATCAATTCAATCACCAATAATATCCAATAATCATACAAAATTCGTGCAAGGGTTAATTGGTAGAAAAAGATGGGATTTGAATCATATTTAGAAACATATTTCAATCATATTTTCCAAAATTGCAAATCAAAGATTCAACAAGATTTCTTTTGGTTTTATTGACCTAAATTAGTCTCTTATAAGTACTGAGCAGAGCCAAATGCTAGGGTAACAATTTTCTGCAGCCAAAGAAGCCAAACCCGAGCTTCAAAATTCTTCAAAATCTCAAAACTTGAATTTTGCATTAGAGGACAATTCAAGGCCTTAGATCGATCAAAACACCTTCCTGGATCATCATTGAGTGAATCCCAATCGCTTCCAAGCATTGAAACATCAAGAACAAAGCACTGTAAGTCGTTCTTTGTCCGATTTTAATCTTCTTCGATTTGCATCAAATAAGCATCCATACTTAAAATAAATTGCATATTATTGTTTATCTCGGTGTTTTTATCGTTTCTGGAGAATTTAGTGCGTTAATGTGTTGTTATGAACGATATGCCATTATTAGGGTTTGATACTCCGAATCGGGTTTTTTTAAACTAACCAAAATTGGACCAAATTGAAGCCATGGTTGAGTTCGCAAGGATGAACCGAGTTGAACCATGGTTTTCCTGTAAATTATCATGCGTGTTTGGCTGTTTTAGCAATCGACAGGTGTAGTAGGTTCAGGTTTTTTATAGCGCATGTGTGCAGAACGCTGTAAAAGCGTGATGGATGTTTCTCAAGGAAGAAGACGACCACGTGTCTTCTCCCCAGTGGCCAGAAAGAGCGCGCGGAGGGATTTCAAATTCCAGGGATCACACGCGTTAAGACATACGCGTTATGGTGTTCCTTCGATCCAGCAGCCGTACGATCTCCTCTCCTCTCAATCCAACGCACACGACCACGCAAGCGCATCATACACCCTCCTCGCCTGCTGCATCTGATTAAAAGTTAAGTTTTTTTTAATTTTTTTTATTTATAATTACACAGCCACGTTAATATATATATATATATATACTTATTTTATTTTTTCTTTTCTTTCTTTTAATCCATATTATCTTATATATATATATAATATAAAAAACTTCTATATTTTTTTCTTAAGACTTTTTTTTGTTATCTAATAATCATTTTTATTTTCCTTTAATATTCTATTTTATTTATATTTTTATTATAAATCATATTTATTTAATTAACCATGTTAAAACTATTCAAAAATCATAATTATTTCATTTAAATTCCAAAAAATTTCGTAGATACAATTTTACGCTCGATTTAATTTTCTGAACCTGATTTAATTAATTAGGTCGCGAGACCAATAATTAATTAAATCAATTCATCATTATACTCTATTTGAATCTCAACCAGGATTGGTGATACACTGATTTGTTTTCCTTTCTGTGTTTTATCAGGGTTAGTGACATGATTCGTCCCAAGGGCGCGCCTTCAACAAACCTCGAAGTTAAGTAATTTAATTTTAATTTAATTTAAATTATATCTAGATTATTTTGATATTAGGGTTTGTTTTGCATTCATCTCTTTCTGCCTTGCCTTTTCAGGGTCAACCCTAAAGGCGCCCAACCAACCATATCAGATCAAATTCGAAGCTAAGTATCTATTTACTTTGTTTATTTTAAATTTCTTTATTCGTTATTTTTAGGATTAGTGACGTTTGCCTCCGAACCGATAATGCACTCACCCCTCTGTTTATTCTTTCTTTTCCAATTTTCAGGGTTTGTCAACTGCCAAAGCTACGAGTATTGGTAACCCTAAACCCTATTCACAAATTATTACTTGTGTTAAACCTTTTGCCTTTTATTTTTATATCCCGCTGGTTTCAATTCCCCTCTCCTCCGCTGGTTACAATTTCCCTTCCCCATTATTATTGTTATATTATTGTGTGGTTAGTAATTATAGGGAGTGCAACTTATTAATTGAATTAGCATCACGTAATTTTATAAGATAACATAACTGAACATAATCACGTGATTGGTGCACACACGCACGCTTTTGGGTAACCCTCTCTGTTGCCTTGTTGCCTGTTGCCTTGTTGCCTGTTGCCTTTGTGTTTTGCAGAATAAGCCACGTCCCTCGAATTCGAGGATACCTCAGCCATGTTGCCTCGATAAAAAGGTCACGACCCTAATGATGCTGCCTTCGATACACAAATGACCTAGACCCTCGGATGTTGCCTACGAAAAGGCTGAGGTATCTTCTGGCTGCCTACGAAAATGGCTTATTCCGATCCTTGCCTTAGACTACCTGCCCTTCTATGGCATGGGATAGTCTTATGGCAAAGGATGCTTCGATGACCCTTCAACCTCCAAACGAAAGGCTTCCTGCCCTCTTTATGGCAAGGATAGACCCTTTCATTCTGAAAGGCAAAAAAGAGACCTATCATCTGAGTTTAAGGTAATTGCCCCTAATTGCCTTGCAATGCTCAAACCTTTTTATTATATTCTTTCTCATAATTTTTCAAAAGGGCAACGCTTATTCACAAGCTAAAGTCCCTATCTCTTTCATCTACATTTTCTAAATAAACGAGCAAGCAAAGCAATTAAGAGCCCATGGAAAACCATGGATGCAAAGGGTGCCTTACACCTTCCCTTTGCATAAATTACCCCCCGAACTCAGATTTTCTTTAAAAGGTTTTTTTTCTGTTTCTTTTTGCCTTTCCGAATATTGTTTGGATAAAATAAAAGTCGGTGGCGACTCATGCTTAACCGCGACATTTCGATCGATAAAAAGTCAGTTCACCGTATTACACATTGCCTCTGCTCTATAGGGCGAGGCCTTTGCCACATATGTCCCCTTCTACCGATCGTTTCCCAGTTTTAACGAAAATTCACGAAGCGGTGTTATTGTCATGGGGAATTCACGCCTTGAATGTACCTCATACTCTATATGTCTTTCTGTATGCTTTATCGTGATGACCTTTGGGAATTATAATACTTTGGTATTTTTCTAAGGGAAATCTGAACCACTGATGATGTCTATTTCTTTCTTTCGTTACTTATGTTCTTTGCAACATACCAATCTTCTTGAATAATGGAAGTGGTACCCACCATGCATGCATCAAAAAAGAGAAGGGAGAACCTTATATTGCTTGGGTAGACCCTAAATTTTTTCCAGCCATTTCTATCTTTGCTCGTGAAGGTAGTCATGAAAGGGCTTTTCTTGAAGTGGTTCCTTCGCCTTACTATGGTGTACTGATCCTTAAGGAAGGTAAAAAAGATTTGCAGTGAATATAACAGGACTGTTAAACCTTTCTTTGGTTGTACCTTTATGATTGTAGGTCTTTGGTTGCCTTTAAATGATTTCGGAGTTGAAGTTCAGGACCATCTGATGATTGTCCCCTCGAAACTGAATCTGGTGAGTTAGGCCTTCACTAGAGTCTTCCAATATTAGTGTGACAACAGAGTGCGTCGAATTGTGCACAAGACCGATGATTAATTACATTGACGCGGGTTACCTGTTAGTTTAAAATGTATTCTGACGACGTGAAACATTTCAAGGATCAGTTCTTTTTAGTTACTCCTCTCAATAAAGAGGCCCATGCTAAGGTTTGTTCCATAGAGGCTAAAGTGGAATACTGACGTACGAGTTTATTTCGTAAGTTTTGGAGACAATGTCACTTTTTAACGGGGAATGAGTCATACATCTATAAAGGTAACCGACCTGTCCCAGAATGAGCTTTACCTAAAGAAAAGGTTAATCACTTTTTCCAAATAATTGGGTTATGTTGGGGGTGTCCTCCCCCAGGATGAGGCCTTAAGGAAGCATTTGCAGCTGTTCATCGAGAATCACGTGTTGATGGATGCTAATATCAAAGAGGAGAGGAATGTCATTTTTTTATAAGCTTCAAGTATCTTTATCCTTCAATGTTTGTTATCCTTATCTATAATGTTTCCTGATATTTTGACAATTATCATATGTAGACTCGCTCGATGAATCGTGAGGAAGTGATCCAATAATTGAAGAGGGAAGCTCGAGCTGTCTCGGCGATTATTGACCCTTTGATCATTCCAACATCAACCATCATATCTGCTCTGGTTGAAGTTATGAAGAAATGGACCTGGCATTCTCTGTTGGTTTTACCGCAGATAAGAGGAGAAACTACCCCAATGTGTGACCTTGATGTTAAGATTCTTGGGGATAAGTGAAACGTGTCTCGCATTTTGAGCATTTTACGTTCAACTTTGAGTATTTCAGGTCTTGTTGACTCTACCGGTCCCTCGTACTCTAAGGGAGCACTGAGAGACTAGTTTCGAAGAAGATTTCTCTTACCTCACCATTATGACTAACGGGACTCTGGGGGAGGAACTCTCAAACCTGGAATACTACACTTTACAAGCTTTTGTAGTTGTGGCCATTAATGGAGCCATTTGTATGGATGTTCTTTTAGATAATCGACATCATAAGGAGAGACATATGTTGTAGGACAACGTCCGTGGTTTGACACTTCATCATGATACGTAGCTTCAGGAAGTAAAGAATACTTATATTTTTTTACCAAGATGGGTGACGCCTTGAGCGCTTTCAACTTCCTTGTCTCTTTAGTTGATCAGTTAAAGTTACTAGTGAGAGAAGTGACAAAGGCATATCTTTCAACTGCTCAAGGTGATCTTGAGAATTTATGCCTTGAGAATATCTCTTTGGCTCAAAAATTTCATTAATAAAAATAGAAAATCATGCTTCAATATAAAAAAACTTAAGGATTTTTAGCCCAAATGTCAAAATTCCACAAGTAGCATATTTAACATTACCAAACGAATAGTATTGATTGAAAGATAAAATTCATAACTAAAAGCAAGAATACAAGTTTCAAAAGGTAAGAGAAGCTTTGAGTCTTTCATATTGAACTTTTGTTGCCTCTAGTTGAAGCTCAGTCAATGAAATGGTGGAAGTAACTCCTCCAATCTCTACATCTAAAGAATTAACATTGTTAATTTTTTGACTCCAATAAAAGCTTCATCATCTAGTTGTTGTCGACTGATGCTCTGGAGTTCAGCCATCTTCACTTTTGACTGCAATTCCTCTATTTTTTCGCTTCCACTTGAGGATGTTAGCGTCACAAGCATTAATTTATTCATATTCCTTTGTGAAGGTTTCTTTCAACTCGCCTCCTGGTTTCAGTGGCCAAATTCCACTTTTTTGGTCGAGCAACCTTTTTTGGTCGCAACTTGACTAGCGCTTCGCTCTTTATCTGGATATCAACAGTTATTTGCTCGAGTAAAGGTCCAAATTCTACCACAAAGCTAATGATAGCCGGGGACACTAATAAGGTCAAGTTTGTTCAACAAACCTTTGATCACATAAGAAAGTATGAAGTCCTATTTAATTGCTTTAAACACTTATGTGTTTAGAAGTTTAGCTTTCAATTGACAAAGCACTTATTCAATAGGCTCGACTGAAGAATTTCCGCCAGAGACCGTTGAAGATTTGGAACACTTCTTAGAACTACCTCGAATGTTCATCACCAGCTTCACCTACACTAAAGGTTTTGTTCTTTTCATTTCTTCTAGTTCTCCTTGAGATAGAAGAGTATTCAGCTTAATATTTGATTTGATACTCGAAGTTGTCTCAAGAGACTTGTTAGCCTGTGGCCCAATCTTCAAGGATTTATCACCACCTAGTAGTTCATCTTCAGGTCCTTTTTCTCCAGAAGAGTCAAATATTTCTTGCTCCTTGTAGATGTTGTCGCCATGATTGTGGCTGTCATACCCCAAAATTTTTCCTCCATATTTCAAGCCATTATGGTTCAAACAATCTCTTCAAGCTCAAGTGATCAATAGTCTACTAGTTTGACCTAAAAGTCAACTGTGGTCAAAATGCAGCCAAAAGTCAAGGTTTTTGGTCAACATCAAGGATATGAGGTCACATTCATCATTTGATCAAGGGTTGATCATGATTCATCAAGGAAAGCTCAGAAATGGACAAAACTCAAAATTTCTAAATTAGGGTTTTTAGGAGAAAGTCAACTGAACTTTGACCAGCCATAACTCTCACATGGTTCATCATAAATTGTCCAATCAAATCCTATTCTCAAGGAAATTCAATCCTCTACAACTTTGCTGTAGGGCCTAAGTTCAAGAAATGTACCATTTGAAAGATATGAGCCAGAACATTACAGGTCCTTTTGATAGTCCACAAAAAGCCATTTTTTGTCAAGGCCAATATCATTAAGATAAAATCCTCAAATTCAAAAGGGTTCCAAAGTGGGATGTAGAGGAAATCTTGGACTTTTCAAAAAGTATTGGATCATCTCCATATGATAAATATTGAGAAAGTTATGCATGGTGCAAGTTGGGCTATTTTCGAGAAATGCTCAAAACTATAGTTGGCAAAATTCACATTTTTAAGTAATGGACTTTAACCAATGGATTTCCCACGTGATACCAAACTTATAGGAGGCCCATGAACCAAATTTTATTTATTTTATTATATTATTTCATTTATCTTTGATTTTATTTATTTAAATTCAAGTTAAATCAAATAAAATCATAATTGAATAAAAGAATATTCTTTGAATCATTCCTATTTTATTCAGATCCAAATCACAAATGACAAGCCAAACAATATGTGAAAAGATTGGAAGGAGATTGAGCCAAAAATAGTAAGATTTTATACAAATTCAATCAAATATTTTTCAATCTTTCTCTTACCAATCACATGACTTCTTTCCCAAGTTTTCAACCCTAAAAATCACTCTTTATATAAGCACAACACCACTCAGTAACAACTGACGAACCCTTGCTCCAAAAACACGCCTCCAAAACTTTCAAAAAAAATACAAAGTTTATGGTAAATCGTAAATCAGGTTTCCAGCCAGTTTTGACTGATCTCAGGTATTCAGTCGTTCCCCTGAGGTTCTAAAGAGTCATTCCAAGCACTCACTCGATCCCAAAACATCCCAGAATTGACCCCACTGAGTTGCACTGTTGGGTTCGAAAGAACCAAGATTTTGTTTTCCTGGCTAAAGACCATTTCAGGCCACGAGACCATGACCATTGGATTCGTAAGGAGGTAAATAGACGACCCGGGCTGTTTGTTATTCCATTACCATCATATTTCGCAGGTTTCAAGAACGGAGAATTAGCTACGAGGAATCGTAGAAAATCCGCAGCTAATTGAAAGCAAATCCGCAACAAATATTTGGGAAGATGATGATGAATAGAACCCGTGACCTTTTGAACATGCGCGTGACGTTTTGATTGGTTGGTCAAAAATTCAGCGTCCTCTCTCCATTGCTGATTGGACGCGTGCGTACCCAGGGCCCCACCTTGACTGGTTGAGTTTTTCCATATAACGCTAGTTTACATATTTAGTGTTTTCTGTTTATCTTACTAACAACCGAGAGTTTCAGCGCAGCTGGCATTGGAGAGGGGCTTGCAAATGTTGAGACTTGGGTTCGAACCCAGGCTTCCACATTTT
This sequence comes from Vicia villosa, assembly GCF_029867415.1. NCBI lineage: Eukaryota > Viridiplantae > Streptophyta > Magnoliopsida > Fabales > Fabaceae > Vicia > Vicia villosa. Next base: position 19,353,096 of record NC_081180.1, on the reverse strand, counting down.
TTTCCTCTGTTTTTTTTCCTCATGTTTTCCACCTTTTATTTTATTTTCTTCTTTTTCTATTTTCAATTAACTTTAACTTTTAATCAACCATTAAACAATGACTTTTAGAATTAGACTTTAAAAATCAATTAACTTTTTTTTTTATTAATTTTAATTTGGTTAAGAGTTAGGATTTTAGTTAAGTTCTTTTCACTAAAAAAACACAAAAATATTTGTTTTTCCTTTAATGTTATTTTTATCACTTAACATAGATTTAAATTAATTTAGTAATTAGGATTTATGTTAAATTTTAGGTTAAAAATAATTAGACATAGATTTTACTCAGTCAATTAATTTTTTTTTATTTTGTACATATTTAATTTTAATTAAATAAATAATTAGGGTTAGTTTCATCAATTAGTAAGTAGGTTAAAAAGTAGGTTCTCTAACCCTAATTTTATTTTTTAAACCCTAATTTCAATATTCTCTCTTCTATTGTCCATCTCTCGATTTCCCGATTTCATTATTTATAATTATGTAATTATTTTGAGGTTGTAATAGTAATTAGGTATTTAATTTCCGCATTTTTATTTTCCCGCATACTATTATTATGTAACTGCAAAAGCCTTGTAATAGTTTTAGACTAGGTTTTTATTTTCCGCATCCTCATTTTTGGTTATGTATCCTCCTCCCCTAGGGATGGAAATTATACCCATCCCCAGCAGGTACCCTAAAAAATCACCCACAACGGGTAGGGTAAAAACCCGCAAAATGGGTACGGGTACCTTATTACCCAGCCCGCCTCATACCCATGCAATATATATTTATATGTATATTGATTATTATTATTATTAGATACACATGTATGCTTATCAATTTTATTAAATATATTTTTATTAAATTTGTATATATTTCAATAAAGTCTTTGTTTATTTTTTAACTCAATAATAGCATTCTTGAATTTTTTTAAATATTGTTAAAAACTTGAAATAGAATGATAAATTATAATTGATCGATAATTTTTATTAGAAATGCAGGTAAACGAGTACGGGCACGGGTACTTAGGTACCCATAGGGCACGGGTACGGGTGCAAACGTTGGTGCCCATGAGGGTATGGGCTCGGGTACGGGGATATTTTCAAACCGCGGGTATAGGGACGAGTACTATAGTACCCTACCCATACCCTGCCCATTTCCATCCCTACCCTCTTGTAATAGCGTAGGACTCTATTTTTTGCTTTTACTTTCCGCACTCATATAAACTGCTAATAACTGTTAGATGTATGACTAATAGGATTGTATGGCAAGACTAATAATTGAACATAAATCACTAACTTCAAGATTAAAATAACTGAATGCAACACACTTTTTTACTTGTTCACACACTCACCTTTAGGGTAACCTCTCTTCGACGCTTTTCGAATGCATGGTCAAGTCCCTCGAACGTGGGGGTACCTTTAGCAATGTTGCCTGCGATTCAAAAATCATCATAGTCCCTCCGATTTAAAGATCATGGTCCCTTCGATGTTGCCTATGATTTAAATGATCTCGTCCCTCGATTAAATGATGATAGCCCCTTCGAATGCTAAGGTATCCCTACCATGTTGCCTTCGATGACCATATGACGATCCTCGATGTCCCTTTACATCCAATAGATAGGACTACCTACCCACTAATGGTATGGATAGAACTATCATTCAAGGAAAGTCTTAAAGTATAGGAAAGACCTTACAAACTTAGGGTAGGTAACTCTTAATTGCTTTCTCAATTCAAAACATTCAAAAATACTTTTCACACCCCGTTTTTCAAAGCATCTTTCGAGATAACACTTTGTATACATCCATACAAGGATCATTACAAGGTTCAATTCTTTTACAAAATGTTTTTCTAAACATACACTACACTCTTTCAAACAAATCAAACAAAAACAAGTGAGCTAAGCAATTAAGAACCCATGGATAACCATGGATACAAAGGGTGCTAATACCTTCCCTTTGTATAACCTACCCCTGAACTTAAAATATTTAAAAAGGTATTTCCTGTTCTTTTTGCCTTTCCTAATTGGATAAAATAAAAGTCGGTGGCGACTCTAGCTTACCGCAACATGTTTTGCGAAATAACAAAACAAAAAGTCAGCTCTCCCACCGTATTACAGTGGTCTCCAAGAAAAAAACATCGTAATGCTCTTCTGGTTCTAGAAGTTCCTCCATGGGAACATAGTACATTTTTTAATGATATAGTTCTTCAATATCAATTTTTGAAGATGATTCATCAGAGTTTTGAATCTTAGCCTATGAATCAGTTTATTCTTGGCTGCCTTTAAGGGTTGGTCAACTTTGTCATTTAATGTTTTTATCGTCTTCAGATGGACAGCGGGAGAACTAGTAGAAGGAGGAATTGTGTATTTAATACTGGATACAACATTGGTAGAAGGATTTTTCTACATAAGTTAGTCTGTTAGCATCTTGAGACTATTAGCTAAGAAAAGATAGTGGTTGAAATAAACTTGCCTTAATGGCACCAACATTAGGACTTGAATTGGAACTTTCAAGTTCGTAGGAGGCAAGCTTTTTTGCTTTCTTGGCATCTTTTTCTCCAGATTGTGAAAGGGCCTTTTTCGCCCATTTTGCTTCAATAACGAGGGGAACAGTTGGACCATGATTGACATTTTGGGGACTATTCATAAGGGTTTTTTGCTTCCTTTTCTTCTTCTTGAGAGTTTCGAGGGAAGAAGTCTTGACAGTATCTTCGTCCTTAAAATTTGTAATCTTTACGCCTTTTAAATGCTAGCAAGAGACGAATTAAGGTTCCTCTTCAGTTTGAACATCGACAAGAATGTTAGTCTGGATAAGAGAGTTAAGTAAGGTTCATATGTTATAAAAGTATGTTCAGTATAAAACGTGAACATGTACTTTTTTTCTTTAACTGGAGCCTTATCTCCTCTAGCTTTCTTTTTTGATGCAGCTAAACTGGTAGCCTCTCTTGCATTCCTCTTATGAGAAATAACTGCAAGGAATGCGACATCATATATATATATATATATATATATATATATATATATATATATATATATATATATATATATATATATATATATATATATATAAGAAGAGCATAAAGGAAATATACGATAAATGGTCCCAAAATTCCTTTACTTTCCTCACCTTCATGTATGGTAGATAAAACCTTAATGTGATTTATGTTGACATGAAGGTGACCTTTGAAACTATATATATTACGTTTAGTCAAAACTACTCGTTTGGCAGGTTTCAAATATTCGTTCTTAAGAACTCTCAAATGTGACCCACAAATGAACCACCGTTGAAATATAGGTCGAAAAGCCAAAGGGGGAAATTAGGAATGATAAAATTTAAAGCAAATTGATACCTATCTTCCATAAAATAAGGAATTTTCAAATATGGATTTTTTTTTATAGAAATTTTTCCTTTAAGGGGATTGCTGCCTCACGAATAGTCCGACTAAGGTCATTCTGGTTATACACAATTTCAAAGTAGCATTGAAAAGACTGAATTTCTTTAATGTGCTTGTCTATACCTTTCTTAAACTTCGTCTGTAGAGAAGAGAAAGCCTAAGTTAGATATTGCATCAACGTTGACACTTCAATAAAGTTTTTGGTATAAGATATGATTTCCACCACGCGTCAAACTCTTTGGTGTAGTAGAAAAATGGTTGAAATAAGAATGGTATGAATTCAACACCCATTTTAGCTTGTCGATTCAAGCGATCAACATACTGCATTTTAGTGAATTCGACAGCGCACAGACAAAGCTCGCTTTTTCGACCAAAATAAGATTTAGGCAGAAATACCAAGTTGGGTTGATAACCAACTATTTTCATGGCATATTTACTATTTCCAAGCCTTGTCAACAAGAGTCTTGGGGTGAGAAAAGCTTCCCATATCTCAATGAATTTGGCCTCATGTTTAGTAGTAAGAGTTGGAAACTCTCGGTTGAACCATTCTAGCCCATGGCTTTGGTTTTCAAAAAGAGCCATTGTTGGAGTAAAAGAATGACGCTTGGCAAACATCATGAGATACTCGGTGAAATCTTCTTGCGTCGTATGCTCTATATCAGTTGGAGTCGTTAAGGCAAGTCGAATACCTTCAATCTGCTTGTTCTTGATTTTCTCATCTTTATCATTGGTTATGTTGATTTGTAGAAAAGGTTCAAACATGGAATTAATCCAAAGTTGAAGTAGCCAATAAGGGCTAGAAAGCAACATTTTTTCCTGAGGTTTAAGTTTCTTCATGGATTTAGAAGTCAACCCTAATGACTCATTGAGAGAGCCTAATATCAGTTGGCTTAAACAAATGTTTCGACCCTTATGCAATTGGTTAGCTAGGGTCAGGAATCTCTTGGCCACCTTTAAAGATTTGAAACAGAAAATGAAATGTGATAGCCACATTGCTAAGAAGGAAATGTGCTCTTTCTCTGGCACTTCCTCGGTAGTAGTGTCATGGTGGTCAGTGATGTATTTTCCAAAGCTAACACGGTTATTATCGAAATCAATAGTGTTTGGTTCGGTGATAATAATGGAAAAATTCTTTCAGTTTATCAGTGTTTGCGTTAGGGTCAAGGAGTGGACCCATAAGTGCGTGAATTTTACCAAAAATTGAAAAATGGATAAGTACCTAGGATTTCCATATGTGGGCTTTTTGTTCCTACAACGGAAGTTCTGGAACATATTCTTAACTCCTAGCGAGAATATGAACCTTGAGTTTGGAAGCAAGGGGCACAAATTCTTTGGAAATATTTGAACTCGTTGCTTTTGTGACATAAGTCATTGATACATATGATAAAAGTGACGGTTGGAGAAGAATAATTTGAAGAAGAGGTTTTGTTTGAAATAAATCAGAAGTTGAAAGAAGAAGAAGAATTGAGGAACAAGAGTATTTATAGTGGGAAAAGAGAAATTCTTCAGTTTACCTTTTGGACAAATAACGCCAAATTCAGGACATGTGGTCTTTGCGTAGAGGCAGAATCAAAAGGTTGATCTTCGTGGCCCACATCGTCATGGGAAGTCGGAGCCATGATGATTTTTTGAAGACTTCATGCTTTGAGGTGACGTCTTGATAAAGTTGTTATGACGATGACGATGACGTAAGAGCACTACTTGAAACAATGATGAGAAGATTAAAAATGCCTCTATCTCTAGTTAGTCGAAATTGACATTTTTGGAGGGCAATTTGTTAGCCTGAAATTTTGACGTTGTTGAGCTCGACAAGTTAGAAAAAAGTTTAGAGAAATACTTAGTGAAATTTGGATATTTTTTAGGAGTATTTTGACATGGACGTCCTAGCTCAAGATGTCAAAGTTAGGAATAATTCGACATAGATATTCTATTCCAAGAGGTCAAAGTCACTACTCTGAAATTGAAGTTGGGACTTAGTATTTTTCTCAAAGTTATATATTTAAGACTTCGACATCAGCAGTTGAAGAAAATTCCAAGTTCTGGACGAATAACTGTTTTTTTGGTCTTATCAGCTGCATGCTTCTAATCCAACACAAATATTTCTCATTAGGAATTAAGCTCAACAAATATTGCATTTATTTTACTAGTAGACTGATAAGTTTGTCTTGCTCTATACCATTGTCGGACATTGTCAAATTCTCGACACTCCTATCTTTCAATCCACTTATTATGTACCTCTATGATATCATTCACAAATTGTCATTCTTCATGTCTTAGACGACTTATTATGTCAGAATTGTCTAAATCCTCAACTAGACAATCCACATCCTGATAACACGAAAATGTATCACATATTTGGCTTGATTTACATATATTATTTCCCTATTTTATCTTAATTATGTTGCTTTATGTTGGTATTATGCTGGTATTTTCATTATTTTAGGTTTTATGTTCGTTTTGAGGACTATTTGTGAAAAGGAAAGAAATGGAGCTAAAATCACTACTATTTGTGCCTAAAAGATGGAAAAGGGGTGCTGAAGCAATAAAGGGGTGCAAAGGGCCCAATTGAGCAAACTACAAGTCCAGCCCACGAAGAAGCCAATTGCGCGTGGCCCAAGTCATTCCAGCACGTGGAGACGCAGGTCTCCAACGTGTCTATGCCACCTCACCAAAAGGAGACGCACGTCTCCAGCTGCTTCCTAGATCTTCTCCACTTGAGACGCATGTCTCAAGTCATTCAAAGGCTCTCCCCAAAAAGTGGAGACGCCCGTCTCCAGTCCACTGCCACGTCCCCAAGCTCCAAGCCCACTAAGAGACGCCCGTCTCCAAAAGTACGTGGACCCCGCCACTTTCTCCATTAATTTAGTGGGCAATTCCAAGTCTTCCTATATTTTCTCAACTTCCCACGCATGATCTCCACTACTTCTCACATGATGCTGAAAGGAACTTCCATTTCCATTCCCTATAAATAGAGGCTGAGCATTCATTTGAGAGTATCCATGTTTGAGGCGCGGAAGCGCTGTTCATAGTTCTAGGCATAAATTATCACTTTGTAAAAGTGGTAGTTTCTCACATTGAGGAACTACCACACCATTAGTTTTAGGCCTACAATTTATGTACTCTTGGATCACAATCTTTCCGACATTATTTCAAAGCTTCATTCAAGTTTCAAGATTTGTTTTGTTCGCAATTTAATTCAAGTTTATTTCGTCTGCTTTACTTCCAGGTTTATTTATTTGCAATTATTTTAGTTTTATGTTCTTATAATATTGTTTTATCATTATCATTATCATTATAATATGGTTAGTAATTATAATTTCATGTTTAATAATTATAATTTCATGTTTGTTTCTTTAAGTATGTCTGGCTAATTTATTTAGATGTCGGTATGTAGAGTAATTTAACCGTAGGGATCCGAAATAAATTGGCTTAATTATATTTTATTAAATATCACTTGCTTTTGGTTTGTATGTCTAATTTAATTAGTAAGTCTTAAAACCAATAGAGCGAAAGTTTGAGGGGTTAAGACGGTCAAAGGTTAAAATCAATAGAGCGAAAGTTTGAGATCCTTAACTAGATAGTAGACATAAGACATTAGTTTTAAGGATGGCGAAAGCGTATTAGAACTAATTAGAACTTATTTATTTTCAAAAAGTGTTTTTATACCCGCACGGGATGGCGAAAGCGTACGTTAGGGATATTAGCATGTTCCGAGTCAACAGAGCGAGAGTTTGAGATTAGGAGATTTAAATAGATAACGACTTCATAAAACAAGCATTTTATTAACTATATTGTTTTCAAAAAGCGTTTCTAAATCTGGTGGGATGGCGAAAGCGTACATTAAGAGTTAGGATCGTAGTCTGAATCAATAGAGCGAGAGTTTGAGAGGAGGACTTTTAAATAACATAGTTAGTAAAGATCTTTGATTTAATTAGAATCTGGCCAATGGAACTTCGGATCACCTAAGTTAGATGAAATACATACTGATATCCGTTTGTTATTATATTTTACCTAGATTTAAGATTTTAGTTTCCCCATTTATAAAAAAACCCAAAAATCATTAGCCTTAGCTTTACATAGTAACTTTAGATAACGGTAGGTCGATTTATAGTCCCTGTGGATTCGATATCTTTTAAAACTACACGACACGACTGTGCACTTGCAGTTATCCCGACTAATAGACACGCAAAGTCGCGATCAAGTTTTTGGCGCCGTTGCCGGGGGACTATTTAAGTCGATATCGTAATTCACTGTTACACCGTAGAGACTAAGGAATTTTTTTTTTGTTAGTTACTATGTATCACCCAAACTTTTTCTATAACCCCCACTCCCAGTATTTCGAGGAATCACCTGGATCCTATAAATCCGATCTCGAAATACTATTGGAGAATTTCAATGCTGCGCCACCAATTCATTCTCACCCAAATTACCTCTGCAACTCCCAATCTCAACATTTCGAGGAACCACAAGAAACCTATAATCCAAACCTCAAAACATTAATTGGGGATTACAATTCGACACTAGCTTATCCTCAACCGAATTCCCTCTACAATCACCAATCCCAACATTTTGAGGAACCACAAGAAGTTTACAATCCCAACCAGACCTATCCTCAACCGAATTTCCTCTACGATCACCACAACCAATACTTCGAGGAACCACAAGAATCCTATGATTCTAACCCCGAAGCATTAATAGAGGATTTCAATGCAACGCCAACTTATCATCAACCGAATTTCCTCTACGATCACCACGCCCAACATTTTGAGGAGTCGCAAAATTATCATAAATCCAACCTCGAAATCTTAATGGAGGAATTCATTGAAGCACAAACTCTCTAGGCTAGAATCTATGATGACGAAGCACTTTGAGGAAACGAAAAATGCAACGCTAGCTCCCTTTGAAGAACCTCAAGAATCCCATAATTTTAACTTTGAAACATCAATGGAGGATTCCGAAGAGACGCTAACTCACTCTAGATTAGAAGCCATGATGGAGCACTTTGTAGAGACACAAACCGTCCAAAACCAAGAGTTTATCAAACAAAATCTTCAAAACAATGAAACCCTTAGGCAACTGACCATTATGGTTGAGTCCCTCGCGACTCACAACATGGCATTAGAGACTCAAATCGCCCAACTTGAACAAAAGCCACTAGGAGACTTACTTGAGGAGTATATTGACATAACCATTAGTGAAGAACAAATTGAAATTCCTGAGGAGAGTGATAATGTGGTTGAAGAGATTTCTAGTGAGAAAAGAGTGAAGATTGAGAAAAATCCACCAACACCATCTGAAAGGGAGGTTGTAGAAGAGGTAGAGAGGGAAACACCTATTGTTATTCCTCTTCCCTATACCCCACCGATTTCTTTCCCGCAAAGTTTTGTGGAAGCTAAGGTAGACTCCAAATCCATAATGTATGTGAAGATATTGGAAAATATCCACACTAATGCACCCTTATTTGAAGTATTGCATAAAAAGAGAAATTTAGACGACCATGAAACTAAGGATATCATTAGTGATAAGAGGGTAAGGTTAACCTTTGAGGTGGTGGATAATATCACTAAGCCCGAACTTGAAAAGCTGATACTTAGGATCGATCCAGAACCGCCACCACGATTTCAAAAGAATGAAACACCCCACAGAAGAAAGAAAAGAAAAGGTGAGGGATATGTGAGATGGCTTGATAAGTGGCCATGGAAAACGAGGTTTGCTAAAAGTTCAACCGAGGAGTCATTCTCGAGAGAACCACCTTGAGTGCTTGCACTCTTAAGCCATCGAGCTATCGACGTTAAACAAAGCGCTGCGTGGGAGGCAACCCACGAGTTTTCAGTTTAATGTTTTCCTTTTATCATTTGAACTTGCAGATAATAAAGATATGGATCGCTTGTCACGTCTCGGCCATATCTAGGCGAAAAATCTATAGACGATCATCTCAAAGATGAATGGGTCTCCACGCACATTCCTACGAGTGTTGCTGCTGGTGGTGACACCGTTGATGAGCATGATAGGAGAAGATATTTCCTCCGGACGCGGAGCAGATTTGGTTGTGATAGCCCGCCGGTATCATCCATATAGGTTTTGTCTTTTCTTCTCCACCTTGGATCGAAACATTGAGGACAATGTTTGGTTTAAGTGTGGGGGAGAAGCTTTACCGCTTTCATTTGTTCTTTATTGTTTTCTAGTTATGTTGTCAAGTCTTTATATATGATTTTCTGTTGTTATCAAATTTCCCCAAAATTTGAAAAATTTTAACCACCAACAATTTATTTTCTTTTTGATGCGTGGCACGCACACTCTGAAAGTATTTAGGTCGTCACTCTTTAGGCTTTGTTAGAAAGACTGGGGAATGTTTCAATAACATCGATACCGTCCTGACACCCTAAACCCCCTCATTATGTGATATCAATTTGGATGCCCATTATGTCGAGACCTTAGGCTCAAGTTTTCAAAGTAGCTCTTAAGTAGTTTATATTAGCAGTCGGCACCATCTTAAGCACAAACTACGTAGGGAGTCGATGAATATAAGTGAATGATCCTGTTTTTAAAGGATTTAATTGAAGAATAGCCTTCTAAGTTAGGTGACCCTCACCCGGTCATTTAGCCCAACGGTTGTTAAGCCAATAATGATTTAATAATTAGCACCCACTGTTGGTTGGCCTAGAGGTCACTGGTACTGGGCTTGGTAGGGAGGACTACAGTCCGATCCCCCGCAACCGCAGTTGGGAAAGATGGGGCTTCGCCATTTAAAAAACCAGAACCCTGTGCTAAAGAAAAGAAAAGGATCATAGTCGCTAACCGATTTCCCTACTATGTGCGTGTACGGATAACGGGCTTAATGTGATTGCGCTTGAATGAAAAGAGTGAAAGAAAAACGAGAGATATAGGTTGAGTTATAATGACATAATTCGAACTGGTCTATATAAGGAGGGAGTTTTTGAACATTGTGTCGTTACGGTATCCTTGGTGTTGATATCTATTTCCTATCGATGTAACATTTGCCTAACATAAATATAATTAGGAGTCGTGTCATGCCCTTGTTTCGAATCTTGCTTAATCATTTTCTTTTACCGTGTGGTTGATTGCTTGAGGACAAGCAATGGTTTAAGTGTGGGGGTATTTGATAACACGAAAATGTATCACATATTTGGCTTGATTTACATATATTATTTCCCTATTTTATCTTAATTATGTTGCTTTATGTTGGTATTATGCTGGTATTTTCATTGTTTTAGGTTTTAAGTTCGTTTTGAGGACTATTTGTGAAAAGGAAAGAAATGGAACTAAAATCACTACTATTTGTGCCTAAAAGATGGAAAAGGGGTGCTGAAGCAATAAAGGGGTGCAAAGGGCCCAATTGAGCAAACTACAAGTCCAGCCCACGAAGAAGCCAATTGCGCGTGGCCCAAGTCATTCCAGCACGTGGAGACGCACGTCTCCAATGTGTCTATGCCACCTCACCAAAAGGAGACGCACGTCTCCAGCTGCTTCCTAGATCTTCTCCACTTGAGACGCACGTCTCAAGTCATTCAAAGGCTCTCCCCAAAAAGTGGAGACGCCCGTCTCCAGTCCACTGCCACGTCCCCATGCTCCAAGCCCACTAAGAGACGCCCGTCTCCAAAAGTACGTGGACCCCGCCACTTTCTCCATTAATTAATGGGCAATTCCAAGTCTTCCTATATTTTCTCAACTTCCCACGCATGATCTCCACTACTTCTCACATGATGCTGAAAGGAACTTCCATTTCCATTCCCTATAAATAGAGGCTGGGCATTCATTTGAGAGTATCCAAGTTTGAGGCGCGGAAGCGCTGTTCATAGTTCTAGGCATAAATTATCACTTTGTAAAAGTGGTAGTTTCTCACATTGAGGAACTACCACACCATTAATTTTAGGCCTACAATTTATGTACTCTTGGATCACAATCTTGCCGACATTATTTCAAAGCTTCATTCAAGTTTCAAGATTTGTTTTGTTCGCAATTTAATTCAAGTTTATTTTGTCTGCTTTACTTCCAGGTTTATTTATTTGCAATTATTTTAGTTTTATGTTCTTATAATATTGTTTTATCATTATCATTATCATTATAATATGGTTAGTAATTATAATTTCATGTTTAATCATTATAATTTCATGTTTGTTTCTTTAAGTATGTCTGGCTAATTTATTTAGATGTCGGTATGTAGAGTAATTTAACCGTAGGGATCCGAAATAAATTGGCTTAATTATGTTTTATTAAATATCACTTGCTTTTGGTTTGTATGTCTAATTTAATTAGTAAGTCTTAAAACCAATAGAGCGAAAGTTTGAGGGGTTAAGACGGTCAAAGGTTAAAATCAATAGAGCGAAAGTTTGAGATCCTTAACTGGATAGTAGACATAGGACATTAGTTTTAAGGATGGCGAAAGCGTATTAGAACTAATTAGAACTTATTTATTTTCAAAAAGTGTTTTTATACCCGCGCGGGATGGCGAAAGCGTACGTTAGGGATATTAGCATGTTCCGAGTCAACAGAGCGAGAGTTTGAGATTAGGAGATTTAAATAGATAACGACTTCATAAAACAAGCATTTTATTAACTATATTGTTTTCAAAAAGCGTTTCTAAATCTGGTGGGATGGCGAAAGCGTACATTAAGAGTTAGGATCGTAGTCTGAATCAATTGAGCGAGAGTTTGAGAGGAGGACTTTTAAATAACATAGTTAGTAAAGATCTTTGATTTAATTAGAATCTGGCCAATGGAACTTCGGATCACCTAAGTTAGATGAAATACATATTGATATCCGTTTGTTATTATATTTTACCTAGATTTAAGATTTTAGTTTCCCCATTTATAAAAAAACCCAAAAATCATTAGCCTTAGCTTTACATAGTAACTTTAGATAACGGTAGGTCGATTTATAGTCCCTGTGGATTCGATATCTTTTAAAACTACACGACACGACTGTGCACTTGCAGTTATCCCGACTAATAGACACGCAAAGTCGCGATCACATCCCCATAGATTTCAACAAAAAAGTCATGAAACCCTTCTATTACAAAAAGCTTCCAACCCTTCACTCATGCCCATGTTCATTTGTTCTATCAGACCCAATAATATCCATAATATTGTGATGGCTCCTAATATATCGAGTATATGATAACACTTTTATCCAAAAAAAAAAAACTGTAACATAAACTAAATTTCATAAAACCTATCACTCAGATTAAAATTTTCAAAAATCCAGATAAAATAAATAAATAAAACAAACCAAATCAGTAGTAAAGAGTAATTATTCATAAAATCTACCACTTAGATTAAAATTTTCAAAAATCTTGATAAAATAAATAAATAAAACAAACCAAATCAGTAGTAAAGAGTTGTGTAACATCTTCTAGAACAATTTCATTTTCATTCATTTAAGACATTTTTTCAACTTTTTGTTTTGAACTTTTTGAGAATAATTTCTTTCAAAAAATTATAAAATTTGAAGATGTAACTTATAAGAGGATTATTATTAGTTGAGGATTATTATTATTATCATGTTGAATTTGAGGGGTGTCTTGTTGAATTATCTCATGTTGAATTTGAGGGGTGTCTTGTTGAATTATCTTTGAGGGGTGTCTTGTTGAATTATCTTTTATTCTTGAGCTTCTACATTGCACTTAGAACTGCACTTAGAACTCCTTAGGCTGCATCTTAAACACACTCCATTCTTTACCCAAATCGTTTTTGGATATTGCTCAAAAATCTAAAAGATTAATACCAAAAAAAAAAAAAAATCACAACTCCAAAATATACTTCTGAATAAATATATTTTTTGGTACATCAAAATAATTATATTCATAGAAGTGGAACATGCTGTGAGAATTGCAACTATTATTATTTCTTAAGGTTTTAGAAAAACAAAAGCATATACGACATACAAAATGTTCCTACTTGTGCTATGTGGTTGCTAACATGAGAGACCAAACACAGCACTAGCAAACATCAAAACAAAGACACATACTACAAAGTTATATACACACATAGGATCTTCTCATTTATGACAGCAGAATTGTTGGCAAAACAAGTGATAAGAAAGCTCAAAGCTCATCATCTCCACGTCTTCCACCCAATTTATTTTTGGTCTTCTGAGCACTATCAGTTGCATATTCAGAAGCCTCTTTGGTCCTCTGAGCAGCATCCTTTGCAGATTCAGAAGCCTCTTTGGTCTTCTGAGCAGCAGCATCATTGACGTAGTCTTTGGTATTGTATGAAGCCTCTTTGGTCTTGTGAGCAGCATCATTGGCATACTCTTCGGTCTTTTCTGCAGCATCATTGGCATAGTCTTTTGTCTTGTATGCTGCATCACCTGCATAATCTTTGGCCTTCTGTGCAGCATCACCAGCATAGTCCTTGGTCTTATATGCAGCATCTTTGGTCTTCTGTGCAGCATCACCAGCATATTCTTTGGTTTTCTGTGCAGCATCACCAGCATACTCTTTAGTCTTTTGTGCAGCATCACCAGCATACTCTTTAGTCTTCTGGGCAGTATCTTTCGTCTTCTCTGCAGAATCACTTGCATACTCTTTGGCCTTTTCTGCAGTATAGTCTGTTGTCTTGTATGCTGCATCTTTTGTCTTCCCCGCCGCATCGCCTGCATAGTCTTTAGTGTTCTTTGCAGTATTATATGCTGCATCACCAGCATAATCTTTAGTCTTATATGCTGCATCTTTGGTTTTCTCTGTGGCGTCACTGGCATACTCTTTAGTCTTCTCCGCTGCATCACCTGCATACTCTTGAGTCTTGTGCGCGGCACCAGTGACATATTCTTTGGCCTTCTGTGCAGCTTTTGTTGCAGCATCCGTAGCATATTCTTTAGCCTTATGCAAAGTTTCACCAGCAAAGTCTCTGGTATCCTCTGCAGCATCGTCTTCATAATAACAACCAGTTTTGTCAGTAGCATCACCGGTACAATGTTTGGTCCTCTCAGCAGCATCAGTGGCATAATCTCTTATCTTTTTAGAAGCATCCCAAGCATTGTTTTTGGTTTTCTCAGCAGCATCTTGGGCTTGATCAGAGGCTTTCTTAGCAGTTTCCTTAGACTTTTGTGCAGTTTCACTTGCATAATCTTTGGTTTTTTGTGCAGCATCAGAAGCAGAGTCAGATGCTTTGTGAGTGGTGCTATCCTTATCTTTGAAGCCAAGTCCTTCAGTGAGTTTCTCTTTGGCCCATCCAGTCCATGTTTCTGCGGCTTCTTTCCCTTCCTTTCCCGTTTCTGCTGCTTTGTTGGCAGTTTCCATGGTCTTGGCTTTCACATCTTGAAAATCACGACCTTCCTCTTCTTTTGAGGGCGTGTGACCAACACTAGAGGATTTACAGTTAATGGCAAACAACACAAGTAACACAAATGTCACCAAAACAACCCTTGTAGCCATCACCATGTAGTTTTATCTGTGTGACAAAAATGAAAAACTTGTTTTTGTGATGTGCAAATTGTAATGTAGAATTTGAGAGGAGAATAGAAAGTGGTTGAATTGAATGAGAGAGGTTAGTATGGAGGAAGTTTATAAAAGAGGAGTTGAGGGGCATGGTTGCAGAATAACATGCAACGTGGCTTGGTTAAAGACATGTGGGATTTTACGTGTCAGTTGTAGAAACAAAGTATGTTTGATTATTACTGTTTTTTTTTTGGTTGTTGTTCATGTCGGTTTTCATGTCGGCGTGTACGTGTCATAAACAACAAAGATGCACCGTTTGATTCATTTGATTTTTTTTTTTTTATGAAAAAACCAAAGTAACGAAAGTAAATTAGAACAAGTTCTTTTTCTTGCCTTTTCATGTATGCGTTTTCTCGATTGATTTAGCTTCTTCCAGTTCCATCCTTGTCACCATCACATTTATATATTTTTTTAAATTATTTCATGAGATTGAAGTGTGATTTTTTAGTATTCAGGCTATTATTTGTCTAAAAATAGTTAAACGAGATGATAAGAGATCTCTTTTAACAAACTCAAAAATTCTAAGTTCGAATTCAGCCTTGAACATACTGAACACACTGTTAGATTTTATTAAGAGAGAATTTTGCTGTTTATTATAGTCCTCTCCGACTCGAGAGATAGTCGGAGATTAATCTCTGCAAACTGCAGAAAAACTATTTCATTTAAACTTCTTTTCACAAAATGGTACCATGGTATGCTTGATAAGTAAAAGCACGTAAAGATACATACTTTTTTGGGCTAAAAACAAAGCTACATTTGTCTCCAATAAGGAGGAATCAATCTTAAACTACTATCATGAAATATCTCTAAATACATATTCAAAAAGCTCTTGCTTGTAGCTCAAGATATCTTCCACCAGTCATGATGTCAAGATGAAATCAAACACATATATTCAGTGAGAACACTATTCCATCAAATCAATAAATTTGAATTATTAGAAAATGGCAATGACCAAAGTCCATACAGAAAAACACATGGTCTTGATTCTATCAAAATTGAAGTAATTTGTTCTCACCCTGATAACAATTGACCGAGTAAAACAAGAAAATTAAACTGACTAATCTCTAGATAGGAAGCACGTGAATTTGGAGACTCAAACCAGATCCATATAACCACTCTCCATTGCCATTCTCTATCATGGTTGAAAATATTTGCATCTTGCTTTATTCAAAATTCCCTGAGACACAGAAATTTAGTCATTGTTATTGCTTGCTGGTAAAAATAATCATAAAACATGAGACAGTAGCTACAAATTCAGTTATAGTATCAAACATCAAAAACATACTCAAATTATTTGGGATGCATCATGGCACACTGTCTTATATGAAGACATAGCAGGAAAAAAACTTCTGAGAGAGACTTACTATGCTGCAAAACTAAGGAAGTTTGCACGTCTTCCGATTGTGGCCGAGCCCTTTGCATTTGCCACATTGAAGCTGACGTTTAATTATGTCGATCGATTCAACCTGTTTTGATTTTGGCCGGCCAGGAGGCCGCTTAGTTGGTGGAGGAGTTACTATGGTAACTGCCATATCCGCTTCAACCTGGACTGGTCTGTCAATATCCGGAAGAGCGTGAATTGGTTCTGCATATGTTAATCTGAAATTCTCAACTGTGAAGTATCTGGAGCAGTAATCATATAGGTCCCTACCAACACAATCAAAGACAGCAATAGCATGGCAGCATGGAAGGCCACTAAGTTTCCATCCCCTGCAGCTACAATCCCAATTATCAATATCTACAATTTCAACAGATTCTCCACAGACCTCAAATGTGGTGCCTTGTGACAGCAACACTTGTAGCGCGCGAGCATCTGACGCTTCCTTTTGGATCATTTCCTCCTTGGAAGGTGTCAGTTTTGTTATCCATTGATTAGACTCCTCTCGTCGCGCGCTAATTGTTTCCATCATATTACCTCGTAATACATCAATCATTTGAGTAATTGGCAACTCGTGTGCCTCCGAGACCCAACTGTAAAATTGCTGTCCGAAATTTGATGTCATATGATTATACCTAGTTCCGTTGAAGAATGCATTGGACCAATGCTCTGGCTCACTTTGTATGACCCAGTTGTAGGCTTCAGGAGAAATACCTTTTATATTCTCAATACTACGTTCGAAAATTTCGGGTTTGGATGCATATGCAGCGGCGTAAAAATCATTAACCATGAAACGTCTGGCTTCATGAGAAAATTGCCCCTTCAAGTCCCTGTTGAGTTTGTCAGCAAGGTGACGTAAACAATAGCCATGGTAGCAATTTTCAAATATCTCAGACAAGGACTTTTTTAGCCCATTCTGAAAATCTGAAACAAATGTAATCTGTTCAGATGTTGATAAAGCTGATTTCAGCTCCTGCAGAAACCAATGCCAGTTGTCTTCAGTTTCGGCATCTACAACAGCAAACGCTACAGGAAAAATGCCATCATTTCCATCGACAGAAACTGCAGCTAATAATTCTCCTTGATACTTTGAGTTTAAAGGAGTTCTGTCAAGGAAAATGAGAGGGCGGCAGGCTTGCTGGAAACCAATTAATGAGGCATGGAATGATACAAAAAGGCGATGGAAACTCGAGTCCTCTTTCGTCGTGAATGTTGCAAAACTACCTGGATTTGTCTCTTTTATCTTCTCGCAGAAGAATGGCAATTGAGTATATGCCTCTTTATATGAGCCTTGGAGTTGCTCTCTAGCAATTTCTTTTGCACGCCATGCTTGAGAGTAATTTAACTGTATCCCATACTCGCGCTTTATGTCATCTGCAATATCCTTTGGCCTGTAATTGGGTGAAGCTTTCAATTTCTCTTTTATAATACTTCCCACCCAACCTCTAGTTGCGCGATACCCAGCTTTGACAGCTGATCCTTCACATGTATGATTTCCGTTCATTTTCTTGATGCAAATCAACTGAGTGGTTGACAACTTCGATGCATATATTCTCCAGGGACAGCCTTGAGATTTACATTTGACCGTGACACGATGACTATCATTTTTTTTATATCTGTAAGCAAAACCATGTGCAATAGAGTATTTATGCAATGCCTCTCGGAATTCGCTAAAACTAGTAAACCTTTGATCGACACCAGTGATGGTATTTTCCCACTGCTGTGCTGCTCTATGACGCTTATCATCATTGGCCCCAGAACCAAGAGATTGAGCAGGGGCTTCGTTAGCTACATCTATCTCAACTTGTTCAATGGATTGTGCGGCATCAACGGCCGCTATATTAATAGGGAGAACATCAGGAACAACAGCTTCTGACACAGTTGTCCTGCTCGACCTGCATTACCATAACTTCTATAAGATTTTCAAAACAATTCACATGTAAATGCATATGAATATAAATTGTTTAATAATATATGCTATGCAAGATTGTCAAGATCGGGATCTTGCATAAGATTGAGAGGGGATAACAAGATCTTAAAACATAAGATCGTAACTAAGATCGGAAGATTCTACTCAAATATTTTGGTAAGATCGAGAGGGGGTGGCAAGATCATAAAACATAAGATTGTAACAGAAATCATAAGATACTACTTACATGAAAAATACTACTAGATATTTCAAGTATTTTACATGATATTCAGTGTTATCAAAAAGCGGTGCCATGGCCGCTATGGCGGATATACATTGCGGTTTTTGGAAATGCCGTAATGGTAAATATCGGCCGATATGGCAGGTTTTTCGGTCATAATCCGCTATAACGGCGCCGCAAAGCGGCCGGTATGGCGGGATTTTGGTTGTCCGCCATCGACGACACTAATGATATTTTGTTAGGCAAGTGTATTCATGGAAAAATGACCTTTTATCATATTCTCTAGACGTGTATGATTAAGTTTTAATTACTTTATTACCATCACAAGAATTTGGTAGACATTTGGAAAATATTTGGTCCATTAATTGGTTTATCATAAATCTAATTTAAAACAAATCCTACAACTGATATGTTTCTTCTCTAAACCCTAAGTAAAAAACTTATCATTTCAAAAGACATGCATTTGTCACCCCAAACCATAATTATTGTGCCTCTGCATCTTGGTGGTGGCCAGAAAACAGCCAATCAAGATCCCTCGTAATCAATGATTTTACGATTCTTTTCACAATTTAGCTACAACACACGATTCTACTAAAGATCAAGATCGTTGGAGGTGAGTGAGAACGTAAAATCTTAAGATTTTAAGATTTAAATCGAGATTTTGACAACCATGATGCTATAGTCATTCATATTGGTACTAACCACAAACTTCCCAACTATGCAGGTCACATTTTCTTCTAGAAACAAATGAAACATGGCTATCAAATCGTGAATTTAAAGACCTACTTTCTGAATCATAAATCTCATCATAATGAATTGGAATTCTTCATAATGAGATTCATGTTCATACACTAGAGATTCATATCAATTCAATTTAGTTTTGTATCGATATACAACTCACATGAATCGCAGACAGATACTGATAATCAAGATGTAAAAATGCAGTTAAAAGAAAAATGTTTAACTCTAACATCATATACAGCGATTTCTACCGTTATGAACCAAGTTAAACAGCATGATATATATCGTACGCAAAGAAAGTCTATAAATATGAACATATAAGGAATGATAAAACAAAAGAACTTATGAATAACTAACTACCTGCTAGCAGGCATATTGGAAGTGTTTCGAGCCGCTCCTTCCTCAGTAATAACAAACACATCAACAGTGGTAGCATCTCCAAGAAAACTAATCATGCGTTGTAAATCCTTATCTTTCGAAACCGTAATGAGAGTTCTCTTGTTACCAGGAAGGAAGTACTTAATGCTCATGGTGTCCACATTACAGTTAAACATTTCAGCAATTTCAGACTTGAAATCAGACAAAACAGTCCCCTGATCAATGTCAATTGCATAAGCATCACCTCCACTGTATGACATTGATCCATCTTGATTGCTCACAAACTCACCTCCTGATTGACATATAGCTATCACTTTCTTTGTAACTGTAGCCATAGCCTATAAGAAAATGACCAGTAGTGATAAAATGTAACTGTCAGAAGTCAAATTTTCAGTGACATTCAGAACCCATAATTGCAAAATGCCCAAATTCCTAAAGTTTCATTCAGTATCAAAAATCATAAAATTGAAATTCATAGAACAAAAAAAAATATAATCTTTGATTGAAAATTTTCATAAAAATTCAATTTTTAACATAAAAAAACACTGTCCATATGAGAAATAAGCGATTTTGATGAGGCAAAATGAGGAGAGAAAAAGAGAATGGGGAAAGAAACCTTGACAGCAGAATGGAGAAGACCGTCGCCAATCAGAGTCTAATTCTCTGAAACTGTTGTTTTCTCGCTACGACGACGTATTTTCTGTTTTTTTTTTTTCTTTAGGTTTTCGTTAATTATCAATTTGTTGAGACAAAATAAGTAAAATAAAAAGTTTGTGTTAAAAAGATATATTATGATGTGATTTAATTGGATACAAATGAAAATTAATTTTATACTATCAATATTTGGATGCTCTTCTTTAACAACAAAGATTCATAGCATGGGAGCATGGTATTTCAAATGGAAAGTTAGTGACAAAGATGGACGAAAGGTGAAGGCTGGGTTAGAGATGTCAATTTGTATCTATAATGCGAGTTCATGTTAGAATTATTTTATTTGGGGTTTTAAAGATTGAGAGTTTTCTTCCGCGAGAATGGACAATGGGGGAGATTTTAGGTCCAGGTTTTATTTGCAGAGTTGGAAGAGGTCATATATATGTTTGTTACGATAAATGGATAAATAATGCTTATCTTTGCAAAGTTGTGTCATATGTCAGGCATTAGTGACACTAGCCTTCGTATATGTGATCTGGTAGACAATGGGGATTGGAACTTCAACAAACTCTATATTTATCATACTTCTTTTTACAAGATTATACACGTAACATTACTATTGATCACGACACGGATGATAAACTCATTTGGAGTAGCTCCCCTTATAGTATCTTCGATCAATTATGGTTACAGGTGGTTGGATCGGGTTTCCACACAACATGATACACCTAATACTTCTTGGAGTTGGATTTGGCGGTTACCAACTACTGAAAACCTAAGACATTTTTGTAGGCTAGTGATGAATAGTTGTCTTCCTACTAATGCTTTTAGAGGCTTACGCCATCTTACCACCAAAAATTTATGTCATAGGTGTGGTGAGAATGTACAAAAGTGATATGCAAACTCTTCGTGACTGTCTTAGTGCAATGCTTATATAGAGGTATTTTCATCCCACTTATCCCAATGCATTTTACATGCAAGATTGTTTCTTAATGAATTTTACATGCAAGATTGTTAGAGTTTATTCAAGCACCATGCCACTTCTGAGGCAAGTTTTATGTTTATAGTTACTTGCTTTGAGATTTGGCGAAATAGAAACGAAGAGATTTTTCAAAATGTGAAAAAAGATAATTAGGCTCGAGTCAACAATATATAATCGTATCATTCCACCATGATCCATGTTCTTGGTCCTCCAAAAAAGCAGCATGTGATTCGTCAAGTTCGCTAGCACCCCTTTATCAAGGATATATTAAAGTCAACATGGGTGGCTCTTTTCTCGGTAATTCTAGTAATGCATTATTTATAGACATTTTAAGAAACAATAGAGGTAGTTGAATCCATGGTTTTTCTGGATCATGTGGTAGAGCTTCAAATTTAGTTGTCAAACTTTCAACTATTTGGAGAGGCTTCAATTGGCTTTGGATCTTGGTTATAAATTTATCCTTGTGGAATTTAAGTCTCAATCAACTTTGGATCTGATTGCTAATACTCAACATAATGAAAAATTGATTCTTTTCTTTTTATCATATTTTCTCCTCCATTTGGACCAGCATCAAAGCCGAAGCTTGTAATGTCATTCATAACTCCTGTTGGATTGTGGGCTCTGGTGAGAATATCCGCTTCTGGTCAGATTCTTGGACCGGTTCGCCGCTGATAAATGTCCCGGGCCTTGATGCCTTATTGCATAAAGGGATTAATCCTAACATTAAAATCTCTGATTTGGTCTCGCATGGTCAGTGGTGCATTCCCTCTGATTGGATCGACTGGTTCCCGTTCCTGTTGCATCGCATTAATCCCGTCTTTGCCCCGGAGCCAAATTCGCCTGATGTTAGGGGCTGGAAGCATAACGTTTACGGCGGGCTATCTTTGAAGGACGCTTACAAATTCAAAGCTAATCTCAACTTGGAGGTTCCTTGGTGCAAGGCCATTTGGCATGCCGGTATTCCTCCCAGCCGTTCCATTTTAGTCTGGAAGATGATTCACAAGAAGCTCCCCACGGATGATTTTATTATGCGTAGAGGTATCGCCTTGGCATCCCGTTGTCCTCTATGTCGTGAACAAAGTGAATCTTTCCAGCATATTATCTTTGATTGCAAATTTTCTAAAGGTCTTTGGATGTGGCTCATGGGCAAGTTTCAAATCTCCTCTTTCTTTTCTTCTGTTGAGGAGTGGCTGGACTACTGTGGTCGACCCAAACCTCCGCAAGTTGTTTTGCTCCATTGCGCTGCTGTTGTGAATCTGCTTCACCTCTTGTGGCAGTCCCGCAACTCCGCTAAGCACCAGTGCCGCAGGCCCTCCATCTCAGCTGTTATGGATCAGCTTATGTTCCATGTTCAGCTTGCCGGTTCTGCGTCGGTTAAAGGATCTTATATCAGCATCCAGGATTTCTCGTTCATTAAATCCTTCAAAGTGAACATAATCCCTCCAAAGGCCCCTTCGATTAGAGAAATTTTATGGTGTCCTCCTGCTATCGGTTGGATTAAAGGCAACTGCGACGGTGCTTTCATTCACAATAATGCTAACGCAGGTGGGGGTGGTATCTTTAGGAACTACAAGGGAGATTTCATCCTTGCCTTTGCGGAGCACCTCAATTGTGAATCCTCTGTTCATGCTGAATTTGGAGCGGCTATTCGTGCCATGGAAATTGCGATTGAGCGTGGTTGGCCTAAGCTTTGGCTAGAAACAGATTCTTCTCATGTGGCCAAAGCTTTCACCAACCATCTTTTGGTTCCGTTTACCTATAGGTCCCGTTGGCACAACTGCGTCCTTCATCTTAACTTTACTCATCTTAACATATCTCACATTTTTAGGGAAGGCAATTCTTGTGCCGATTTTTTGGCGAATTTCGCGCTCGGTACCGATTCCATCTCTTATTTCGAATCCATACCTTTGGGTATTAGGAAGGATTTTGTAAAGAATAGGTTAGGTATACCTTTCTTTAGGTTTTCGTAACTCCGGGGCTAACGTGTTCCCCTTTTTGTACCGTTTCTTTTGATATATATATTTAACCTTATTCAAAAAAAAAAAAAATTTCATCCCTATGAAACAATATTTTCTCTCATTAAGAAGCTCACTTCAGGTCCTTCGGTGGTCTTCTTTGCTCATACATTGAGAGAACGGAACGAATATGCTAATTGGTTGGTCAAATTTGGTGCTATTAATATTGACTCTTTCAATATTTGGATTGCTCTTCCCCCACAATTAAATATCGTTCTTGCATATATCATAGGCAACGAATGACTTAGGGTGTGTTTGAATCAATTTTGCTTTTCAGTTTTTAAAATAGGTTTTAGAAAATTGTTTTAGAAAAGTGTTTTAAAAAAAAAACTATTAAAATATTTGTTTGGTAACATGACTTTTCAAAACTGTTTTTATAATGAGAAAATAAAAAAATTCATTTGGTCAACTATTTTTAAAAACAGTTTTAGAGATGTAAAAATAAAAAATCTATTTGATAATCTGATTTTAAAAAATTGGTTTTTAACTAATATAAATTGAAAAATACTTTTATTAGTTAATAATCAAATTTTTAATAACTTATATTTAAATATACAAATGTACAATTTTATAATTAAATAAAATCGAGATAAAAACTTCTTATGATTAAATATATAATTTAATTCTTTTTTAGATTCGAGTTAATAACTTGTTCACACAAGATTTCATTATCAAAGTACTATAGCGTATATCAACATCTTCAACATTCATATCAAATTAAACCAACATAGGAATTCATAAAATAACCACTAAAACTCCAAATTACTTGTATGAAAATCTAAAAGAGAGATAATTAGTTCGCTTAATTGTTACGGTGTACCCACATGTCATCTCTAATAAGATTTCTCTCCATTGCCATTTCAGCAGCACCTTCATTAGATAACCTTGTTAAATTGTTGACATTGGAACTTGTTCCTTCTATGATAGGACCTTCTTGCATCCCCTCAAGTTCGATAGGATCCATTTCTTCCCATATCCTAAACAACTCGTCAGGTAAATTCCACTTGCGTATGTAATTATGAATAGCACAACATGCAATAACTATAAGTCGTTGCCTAGAAGGTTTATAAGGAGGCATCAACTTTAAAATAGGAAATCTATTTTTTAGCACTCCAAAACAACGCTCAATTGTCATCCTTAGAGACGAGTGTCTATAGTTAAATAACTCTTCTGGATTTTTGGGTTTTCTACCTTGACCTCTATATTCTTGTGCATGATACCTTTCACCCCTGTAAGGGGGAAGAAAACCTCCAATACATGGATACCCAGAATCAACGAGATAAAAAGAACCTACATCAAATAAAATATATATTAGCTCAACTTTGTTAATTTCATCGAACATAATTCTATGATTATATTATGACTTACCTCTTGGTGGCCAAGGAAATCCCGCATTTTGATTTGTAATGGCATCCAAAAGAATCTTTGAATCATGTGCACTTCCTTCCCATCCCGAATATACATACGTAAACATCATGTTAAAATCACAAGCACACATGACATTTTGTGTGATAGTTGCCTTTCTATCTCTACATGAAATTTGTTTTTCTGCGGGAACCGATGCACTTATATGTGTACCATCAATTGCGCCTATGCAATTCTTTAAGATATAACCCAAATAATATGAATAAGTAAACCATAATCAAATTATGTTGAAATAAATATACAACTACGATAGCAATAGTAAGAATTATATGCATACCTTAAACCAAGGATAGTATTTTGAATTATTTTTAATTCTTTCAGGTAACTCTTTCGACTCTTGATTTATTAGTTCCTTTCCGAATCGACACACCGCCCTTAATACCTCCTTGAAATTGCGTGAGATTGTTTCAGTGGAATGTTGAAAGCGGTTTGATGCAACTCTATGACGAACATTATGACCAATTATGAATAAAAATGTAGCAACTTTCTCTTCAACAAGCACATCTCTTGAGTCACCTAAGTAGTTCTTCTCCCTTAACTCATTACAAAAACTCACAAAACATTCTTTCTTCATACGAAATAATTCAAAACAACTTGTTCCAGATCCACTTAATACTTCAGCAACAAACTCACGACCAGACAATAAAGATGTCAAAACCTTTGCTTTGTTAAAGTATTTCTGATGATAGTCATAAATCATACGATTAAAGAGAAATTCCGCAAATTCATCATCACTTGCATCAGAAGTAGAATCATCACTTTTATCAATATCAACTCTAGTTAGAACCTGTCATACAATTTAATAACAAAACTTTAATAATGAGATATTCAATTAAAAGGAAACAAAAGGTTTTATAACATAACTATAAAATTCAAAACAATACCAAAAAACACAAACAATTGTTAGCAAATAGAACAAAGTACATAACTATAAAAACGATAAACAAAGTACTAAGATAAGTATGTCTCATCACTACCACCACAAATTCAAGCAAGATTTTATCTTTAAAGTCTAAGTACCCATCCACGTTTCCTCTCAAGAGACATGGCGATGAACACTTCTCTCCAATCAGGATTCATAAACTTTTCCAAAGCTTTTCCATATACATCATGAGCAATGTCTTCCATCTCATCTAGAACAGCCACACACTTAGTAAGAGAGCAGTCTGATGTTACACGTGAAGTAGCCTCCACACT